>NW_002987760.1:75466-127104 GCF_000006295.1 Pediculus humanus corporis | reverse complement strand
TCTTTTGTCATTTAACAAATTATAACTAAAAAATATGAAAAAAAAAATTAATGAAGATACTTCTTATTGTATAGACTTTAAAATTATTTTATTTGAATTTTAAAAAAAGGGAGGGAGGGATGGAGAGGAGGGGAGGGAAGGGAAAAGTACTTTCGATGATTAAAAAAATATATAAGATATTGTAAAATTAAAAAAAAAGGGGGAAAAAAAATTAATGAAAACTTGAAATATAAAAAGTGAAATGCTATCATTTTTAGTATCTCGTATGTAAATGATATTATTTCATGATGACAAGTTTTCCCCCCCCTCTCTCTCTCTCTCTCTCTCACTCTCTTTAAGTAAAAGTAGAAAGATGGACAGATAAAAGGGACAAGAGTTTTTTTTTATAATATATAATATAAATTACAGTTTAATAATTATTTTTCTAAAAAAAAAATCATATATAGAACGTGTTATTAGCGATATTTATATATTTTTTCTAATAATTTAAGTTTAAAAAAATAATAATGATAATAAATCGCGGAAGAAAAGGTTAATAATGTAAAATTATCAATTTTTTTCTTTTTAAAAATTGAATTTTTCTTTGAAATTTGATTTTAAACTAATATTTAACTTTCGAATTTAAAAAAAAAAAAAAGGGAAAGTAATTTTCTGGAAATAAATAGAATTACAAAAAAAAATAAAAATAAAAAATAAGAAGATGATGAGAAACGCTTATTATTATTGAATCGTCGTGGTCAGAATAAAAAAAAAAAAAACAAAACAAAATTATTATTATTATTATTATTATTATTATTATTTTTTCGTTATTATTTTTTTTATCAATCATTAAATTGAATATCTGACCCTTAAAAATCAATTTTTATATATATATATATATTTTTAGCTAAACAAACAAAAAAAATAACACAATGAGATTTATTATAAAATAATATACAATAGAAAAATAGTTTATATATATTTAATAAAGTACGATTTATTTTATATATAAAAAATACTAAATTATTTTTTTTTTTTTTTAAATCTCGATTTCGAAAAATTTTCATTTAGAAAAAAAAAAAAAAAAAATTAGTTTTAAAATTGAGGCATTTTCTATTTATATAAAAATTCTATAATGAATTAAATGTAAAGAAAAAAAAAAGTACACGACACAACTTGAAAGATTTGAAAAGTTTTTTTTTTTTCTAAAAAGGTTTTTAACCAAATTAAATTAAAATTTTTGATCTTATTCTTCCCCCCCCTTCCTCCCCATTTAGTTCGTTTTTTTTTTTTTTTTTATTTACTTCACTTGTAGTTTATTAATATAAATAAAATTTTTCTTTTAAGGGGAGATTTAATTTTAAAAAATTAAACAAAATAAAAATGTCTTTTAATTTTTTTTTTTTTTTTTATAAAAAATAATAAAATGTCGGATAGTAAATAAATTTAAAAGAAAAAAAATAAGTGAGTTAGTTTACGTAATTTTATTTAAACATTTGCTAAATTTAAAAGAAAGATTTATTATTATTATTATTATTATTATTATTATAAAAAGTTTGTTTTATTATAACAAATTCACCCCGTAGGATTTGAAAAAAAACACACACGCCATCATCATCATCATCATCATGAAATGATTTTAAATACTTTTTCTTATTTTTAATTCTTTCTAATTTTTTTCATTAAAACCGTGTGTGTGTGTGCGTGTGCGCGTGTTTTTTAAAACTTCTCTTTGCTCTATTTATTTTAATTTATTGTTGAAATTTTTAACAACAGTAAAAAAAAAAAAAAATTTGCAACCTGGGAAATTAGAAAAGGTAAAACTTATGTTTGTTACTTAAAATTTTTTAAATTATAATTTTTTTTTTTTTTAAATTAAACATTCTTAATTTAAATTACACCATAAATGCAAATTTAATTCGCTTTAATAAAAAATTAATATTTATTAAAATTTATAATATTCATCAAGAAATTTTTTTTTTTTTTTAAATGAGAAAATAATACAATTTTTTTCAAAAACTATTATAAACCATTTAATATCTGAATTTATTTTTTTTTGTCTTTTTTTATCGGGGGAGGGAGGGGAGGGGGGGGTAAAAAATTAGATTTTTTGTTGCTATAAACAAATAAATAAATAAAAATAATGTCAAAAAATTTTTTTATTAAACTAAGTAAATAAACAAAAAAAAAAAAATACATGAAAGGTTTTTAGTGTGATAATTATTAATTTTTTCAGTTTACAAAGTTTATCAATTTAAAAACTTGTAAACAAATATAATTAAAAGTTAAAATACTTTTTTTTTTTTTTTTTGATGGTAATAATAATAATAATAATATAAAATTTAAAAAAAAATTGCAATTTATATTCATCCTCCAAGCAGTTTTTTTTTTTTTTTTTTTTTTTTTCTATAAGTTTTATTATTTAGGGAGGTTTTCTTTTGTTTTAAAGAATAACAAAAAAAAAAAAAAAGGTCACACATTTTCCCACCGTAAATAAAAATAAAAAGGGGGTTGGGCAAGAAAATAACGATAATTAAATAAATTTTTTATTTATTTGTTTAAAATATTTATTTCTTTTGGTGAGGTTATATTGAAAAAAATTTGTTAAAAATTTGTGTCATGTTCATTTAAATTATTTTTTTGTTTTGTTTTTTTTCGAGTTTAAAATACCGGGTAGGAAAATGAAATTAATTTTTAATTATATAATTATTGTAAAAAATAATTTTTTACACGACAAATAAAAATGAAATCCATTCATTTTTCTTATTTATTAAAACATATTTAATTCACACTAAATGTGCGTATTCTTTAAATAAAAATAAAAAATAAAATAAAATTATATTAAATTACATAACCTTACCTGGTTATAAAAAAATGAATTACCTTTCGTGTTTTTTTTATTTTTTCTTTTTTTTTTAGAATTTTTCTAACCAATTTTTTTTTTTTTTTCACTTATTTTTGTACGTTTTATATCCTGTCACGTTTGACTATTTGCAAAAATTATGTTTCCATTTAAATAAATAAAAATGAATTTCCGCCATTTCGAGATATCGAGAGAATTGAATTTTTGCAATATTTACAGACTTCAAAAATTTATAATCCTCGGTCGTACTCACAAAATTAAAAAAAAAAAAAAAAAAAGAAACAATATTTTGTGAAATTTTAATATGTATAATTCTGTAATAATAATTTTAATTTTATTTTTTTGAACAAATTTTTTTTTTTTTTTATGTGATATTGTATATATTATCTTAGTTATTTTATGTTGTTTGACAATTTTTAAAATGAATAAAATGTTTTTACACATATATATCTATTATTGTAAAATTTTTTTTATTTGATTTTATTTCGTATGGTAATGTTTTGTAATAATGGATAGTTTATCGTTAGTCACTAAAGAACTTGGTATTCCAAAATCATATCTTAATAATTATAAATCAACAAAAAATAGAAGTTTCGCTTTGGTTCACAATGATTGGATAGCGTAAGTTATTATTATATCTTCAATTACTTAATAATGTAAACAAAAATTATTCAAATCAGACGATTAAAAAGTAATTTCGATTATTATAATCAGGATTATGGCTGTCTGATTTTAGTTATACATGAAAAAAAATTGCTCCTATCAAAATTAAAATACAAATAATTATCCATATTATAGTGGTAAAAACATTTATTTAATTTATTTTTTTTTTAAATTTATTGTAAGTTTTTCATTTTTCTTTAAAAAAAAAAAAAAATTAACAAATGAAATCTATTTAATTATGTTTTTAAAATTAACTCGTAAACAAAAGATTGTCATAATATTTTTTTGTTTTTTTATGTTTGTGTTAAAATCCAAATAGTAAGTAATTCTAAATTCAAATTTTTTTTCAGATGTACTATACAATTATATTTTGTCTTTAATATTAAAATTTTTCTGTATTTTTTAGTTCTTTGTTGTCAGGTTCAGATATACCTGATTTTATTTGCCATGAAAATTTTACCGATGATGAAGTACAAAATTTATTTCACGAAAAAGAAAATGTCGAACCCTGGCATAAGATACTCATAAATATTGTAGAAAAACCAAAAAGCCATGAACTTGTCATTCCATTACCCAGATCAAGAGCTGTACATTCCAATAACGAAATGGATCTTTCATTTGCTCAACTTTTACATTATATTTCAGAAACAAATTTTAAAAATATGTGGAAGCACTATTATAAAAAACATGCACGTAAGTCACATTAACAAATTATTAAAATATTATTTGTTTTAATTATTTATATTTTTCAAAATGAAATTTTGAAAATTAGTAATGGATTCTTTATTTTTAATATTTTTTTTTTTTTTTTAGGAGATAGAGGCTTTAGTAAAACTAGAGATTACTTTAGAGGAAATTCATTTAATAAAAATAAAGATATATTAATAGAAATAATAAGAAGATTTTATGGATGTAAATTAATATTAGAAAATAATACTAGTACTGAATACTTTTCATCATTTAGTGTGCAATCCGAATTTGAACCGCATCCAAATATTTTACCTGCTTTATGTGCTGTTAGTATTTTCTTTTTAACTTTTTCTGATTTATTTAATTAAAATTAAAAATTTTTAATTTAATTTTTTTTTTCTTTTTTTAGATTGAAACTGAGGAAAATTTTTTTATTTTACATTCTGTAAACAATGTTGTAACGTTAAAAGACTGCATTACATTTAGCCCCACTCTAATTAATACAAGTTATACAAAACCTTTATTTGTGATTTATCAGCTCTTGCAAATATTGAAAAATTCTCATGACAAGGGTTTGATTATTGGTAATATACACCTTGATAATATTTATATAAATGATGAACTTTTCGTGCAGGTTAATATTAATATATTTTTTGTTTACAAATAATTTACTTTAGTTTTCAATGCAAGTACCAATATAAGTCATTTTAATTTTTTTAGGTGATACCAAATCTAGAAGAAAATATTTTCAGATTATCAAATACCGATTTAGAAGTTACTGACAGTAGTCAAAATAAAGAAAAAGAAAAAATTTTATTATTTCCAAAAAGTATTACTCCCAAACCCTTTAATCCTGTATCGAGCATTACCCAGGAATACAGCCTGGAATTTATTTGTAACAAATGGATAAAAAAACAAATTTCTAATTTTGATTATTTAATGTACTTAAATCAAATTGCCGGTATGCCATATTATTATATAAAAATCCTTTTTATTTTATGTATACAAAACATTTACGTCTCTTTTTAACTAATTTTTTAGGGAGGCGATTTGGAGACCCTTCTTGTCATTTTATAATGCCGTGGGTGTCTGATTTTGCAACTAGATCAAATGGAACATGGCGAGATTTATCAAAATCAAAATTTAGATTAAATAAAGGTGATAGACAACTTGATTTAACATATGAAAGCGCTCTCAATTCTAGTCAAGTATGAATTTATTAAATATTAATAAATGATAATTTTTTATTAATAAATTTTTTATCATGTAATTTTTTTTTAGATTCCTCATCATGTTTCTGATGTTTTATCGGAAATAACTTATTACGTTTACTTATCGAGAAGAACTCCTCGTTCTATTTTATGTAAATATGTAAGATCGGTATGGGTACCCGCTGAATATCCATCATCAATTCAACGTTTGCAAGAATGGACTCCTGATGAATGCATTCCTGAATTTTTTTACGATCCGACAGTTTTTAAAGTATAAATAAAACAATTCATTGTTTTAATGATGATTTGAAATAATTTTTTTTTTTTATTTTATGTTCCTGTAAATTACAGTCGATTCACGAAGATCTTCCTAATTTAGAATTACCTTACTGGGCTTTAACTCCGGAAGAATTTATTGAAGCTCACAGAGAGTGTTTAGAAAGCAAATATGTATCGGAAAGGCTTCATCATTGGATTGATCTCACTTTTGGGTACAAGTAAGTTTAAATAATTTTTTTTTTTTTTTTTAAAACTTAAATAAAAATTAAATTTAAAAAATTTATTAAATCAAATTATCTTTTACTTTTAGACTATCTGGTTCAGCTGCGGTTAAGTCTAAAAATGTTTGCCTTCATCTTGTAGAAAGTCATAAACAATTAAAAACTTCTGGCGTGGTTCAACTTTTTCAATATCCTCATCCTCCGAGACAAACACAAATTCAATATTTTGAAAAAGTGCCTCCTAAAACGTTATTGTCTTCTTCTTTACGTCTGCCAAGTTAGTTTTAAAAAAAAAAAAATTAATTAAATATATTTAATAACAAATTTTTTATTGTGCTCAAGTTAATTCATTTAATTTCAGAAGTGGTAACTGCTTCTCAATTTGACAAAGGAGGAGGAGGAGGGAGTGATGACGAAGGTCATAGCTCAGGAAACGGTGAAGATGACTCTTTCGGTACCAAAAGTTCTCCTCTGATATTTTCCAAATTTATGAGTCGATCTAAAGGATCCCTTTTGGTGAGAATTTTAAAGTATAATTCAAATAAATTTCCAGTACAAATTAATATTTTATTTCTTTATAAAAATTAAAAGTAAATTTTTTCGTCTTTGTAATCAAGGGTAAATTTCGATATTGTAAATTGCTTGTCCTAAAATTTTTTCAGGCACCTTTTCAATCATCATCAAATGATGAACCACGTTGTGACCAACAAAAACTAGGTTTACTAAGTGGTCAGGCTTCAAATTCAGCTACACCAATCAATATTCCCAAAGATTTTAATCCGTCCATATTACTAACTTCGGTGGAAACCAATCAAAATTTTTTTAATAAAACATTTTTAACCAAATCAAATTCTTCAGTAAACGAGGAGAAAAAATGCAAGTTAAATGCGAAACAAATTATTGCAAACAAACGAATTCAAGAAATGCAGGTTTTAGGATGTTTAATAGTCGAATTGTTCTTGTTTTCGAAAATTCGAGTTGTGGATGTTAGCGATTTGGAAAAACGCTTAGAAGCATGTTTGTATTTTTTAAATCACGATAACCTGCCACGTTGTTTACGATCAGCTGTTAGCTTATTACTCCGACCATTTAAAGACGTTCAAAATTATTCATTCATAACTTCCTCCGGTTTACCTCCTCCTTCTGCCCATCAATTACTACAACCTTTGCTTTCATCTTTTATATTTCCTTTTCCAAAATTATTTCCCGCATTATATTCGTCCGTTAGTAATTTGATTTTATGCTCTAAAGCAATAGACAAACATAAATTTGAAAATACTCAGGGATATCAAGTTTGGGAAACGTTAAACGTAATAAAAGTCAAAAGGTTTTATTCGGATTTAGAAAAAATTTGGGATGATTCTTTGTCTTCGAAAAATAACTACGCGATTGATTTAATATTTCCATTTATAAAAGAATTGTTCAACAATCCGAATACATCTAAATTAAGCATAATTTTATTTCTAAATAAATTGTGCCGAAATTTGGGGCCTAAAAAAACCAACGAACTATTATTGGAAACTTTGGTCAATTTGTATAATTCAAGTTCGTGTGATAATACCGAAAATTTATATTTGTATCATAAGAAATTTTTATTAATTTTAATTGTACGTTGCGGTTTAAAAGTTTTTCTTGAAAATTTTATTAGTCCTATTGTTGAAGTTCTTGGAAAGTGCAATAATTTTTCTGAGGAAGAAAAATGGGATAATAAAGCCTATAATGAAAAGTATGTAAATTTTTACCTAAAATGTCAAATATATCTATATTAAGATAATTAAAACTGATTTACATCGATTGCAGGCAAGATGTTGAAACAGATTTTGAATTAAAATCAACGACGTTTGAAGATCTATCTCTGAAATTAGGGAACAAACAAAAAGATAAATTAAAACCAAATCCAGAAGTGGGGGTCTTTTCATTCGATCATGACGTCTCTCCATCTACTACCACTGATGATGAAATATTAAGTCAAACTGTTGAACATTTGGAGTTAAATTTAACTTCTTCTGATGGAGATCAACCATGCATTGAAGAAGGAAATCTTTTAACCTCCAATTTAAGTCACGTTCAATCTCCAGAAATAACAATTCCGGGTATGTAAAATAAAATTTTACCAATAATAATGTTTGCCCAAAATTTTTTTTTTTATATTTGATTTGAAATATTATTTTAGGAGGTCACATTCGTAGAAATCTTAATTCTGAAAAATTTGATGTAGAAGATGATATGGCACCTCTTCAAAGGAATTTCTTTAACGGCGTAGATCGTGATGATTTTATGGATCTACCTCAGTTAAAGGTAAATGATAATTTTTATTTTTATTTTTTAAATTAATTTAAAAACTTAAAAACGTGTCCTCGAAGGAAGCTCAATTTGAGTTTTTTTTTTTAAAGGATAAACTTGTTTTATATTATAGGCTCCTGATGTAGCTGGTGATTCAATAATCTGGCTCGCACATCGTCTAGGACCAGTTCTTACATCGCGTCATCTGACACGTAATCTCTTGCGAGTGCTTTCACTTTGTTTTACTGGAAAAGACAATTTGGAGCCTTGCAAGTTCAAAAATGAAACCAACGAAACGAAATTGTGGAAATTATCCGTGTTGAAATGGAAAGTTGTCGGCGATGAAAATGTCGAAACAGTTTTATACGTTCTTGGAAAAATAAGCGAAATTTATGGCGAACAAATAATTTTACTTCAATATTTACCATTCATGTCCGAACTCATTAACCTGAGTAAAAAAAAATTTACCCTAACTTTGGAAGGAGGAATAATTGGGTGTCTAACATTATTAAAGTACATTGTTCCTTTCATGAACGATTCAACGCTTATGGATCAGTTACAGGTTAAAATTGTTCGATACATAAAATCTAAATTTGAATGACGCCATTTTTAAGTTTAGCTAATGACGCTTATTTGAATGTTTAGGACACCATTCTTAAAACCATCATTCATCCCGTCATCCGATTAGTTTCAACCACCAGTTTCACTTATCCTTCGGGGCAAAGAGGAAGATACACGCTTGTTTCAAAACTTATAGACTGTATTTACTTAATATCATTAAGAATAGGAGTAGAAATGACAAAAGTTCACATTGCAGTTCCGGCTTTGCAAAGAATTTTTTTGATTTTTGATAAAGCCCATGGAATTACAAGCAGTAATAATTTTCAATTAGAATCAGAATTAAGTTCAAGTTCGGTCACAAGCCCGTCTAGGTAAAAAAAAAAAAATGGTTTTAAGTTTACATTTACAAAAAATAAATGATAATAATATTTGTCTTGCATTTAGTACTGTGGTCGATAACAGATATTTAGAAATTCAAAGAGATGGAACTACTACAGAATGGTCCGTTCGTGATATTCCTGGTGAGCCAATCACAATAGCCCATGTATGGTCTGAAGAATCATTGGATTCTATTCCAAATGACTGTTACAAGGATCAACAAAATACTGTTCAGAATAAAGCTCTTATTGAGCTTAAGCATGTTTTCGATTCCCACTTGGCACATCAGTGTTATTATACTTTTTTGAGACACCTCGGGGATACTACTATGGAAAATACTCTAAAAAATAAAAATTTTATAAAAGACTTATGTCACCAACACGAGCAAGAATTATCTTTTAATACGTATTCAAAAAGTTAGTTTGATTTTTTTTTTTATCAAATTAAATCAAGGAATAAATTTTTAACAATTTTAAGTATTTTGCAAAATTTTATTATTTTTCTAGAAAAAAAAACTTCTAGTCTAAGTATTGAAAAAGAACAAATGGATTCAGTGGAAGAAAGAGATGGGATCGGTAGCTATGGTAGTAATGTAGCCGTTGTAGGAAATAAAATCGAATTGCAAACAAATAGTAGTACCGATTCCGCTTCAGGTATTAATGGATTAATAAATACCGATGTTACAATGATAATTTGCAAAGAAAAAGAAAACTCTGGAAGGTAATTTTTTGTTAATTAACGCATTATGGTTTTTTTTTTTTAAATTGAAAATTCATTGGAAAATTATTGCAAAAAATAATTTTTTTTTTTTTTCAGGCATTTAAGAGGAAATTGGTTGGCCTATTGGGAACATGAAATCGGAAGAAGTGAAAAAGATAGTAAATTTAATTTTAAACAAATTAAATTGCAAAATTTCACAGGACATGGAAATAGTGTGAGAATGATTCATTGTTTAGAAAATGAAAATAGTTTTATTAGTGGGAGCAAGGATAAAACCGTAAAGCTATGGAGCTTAAGAAGTCAGGTGACTAATTTAATTTCAAATGTACAAAATGTAATGTTCAAATTTTAAAATATTTTGTTTATGTTTTTTTTAAGGGAGATGGAAGTAGTACACAGGGTTGCCAAATGACTTATAATCATCATCGTAAATCTCTTTTATCTCTTTCGTTTATTCCTTCACTTCGAATAATTGCATCGTGCGATTCGGTCATACACCTCTGGGATCCTTTTATAGGGAAAACTATATCTGTCATGGACAATGCAAAAGTGGCACACGTAAATGTTCTCAAAGCATTGAATCCTCCCAGTTGTAATTTAGTTGCTGCCACGACAGATTCAACCCTTAAAATAGTCGATGCCAGACTTTGTTCATTCGTGTCTGAATACAAGGTTAAAAATGATTATTATACGTCGTAGATTAAAAAAAAAAAAATTTCGTGTAAATTTAATTAAAAAATAAATTTTTTTTAGATCTCCGTTAATTCGGTGGGTTTGATTCGTTCCGTTTGTGTCAGTCCCGACGGTTATTGGATTGCCGTCGGTCAAGCTTCAGGATTATTAACCGTACTCGATGTGAGAACCGGCATGGTTCTTTCTTCTTGGAAAGGTCACGAAGCCGAAGTTTTACAATTGGCTACCGTAAACGATAATATTTTAATGAGTTCCTCATTAGATCAAACCGTTTCCGCTTGGAATGCGTCAGATGGAAAATTTAAATTTTTCATGAAGTAAGTATGACGACTAAAAATTACATTTAATCTTTATTCAATAATGGTAATTTCCAATAACGTGGCGGTGAAATAAGAAACATATTAGAAAAAGAAAAGTTTTTTTTTTTTTTTTTTTTTTTCCCCCCGTAAATAATTGAAAACGAGTCAATAAATAATAAGTAATTTGACCTCAATCATATAAGTCGGAGAAATTGAAATTCACAGAAATAAAAAAAAATTGGTTACATAAAAAACAAAAAAAAAAAAATGTATTTTTATTTTAATTTATGAATCAGGGGACCAGCGGAGCCTGTACATTGTTTAGCCGTGTACAATTCGGAATTAATTACCGGTACAACGGCAAATAGAATCGGAGTTCACACGTCGATTGATAGTCAAGCATCGTTTAGTTCTACTAAACTCAGATCCGATGCATTCAAAGGAATTCTAACATCGATGACCGTTTTGCCACTCAATAAACTCTTACTATTGGGTGCCGATAATGGAAATATATCTCTGCTATGTTAAACGAACTTGACGACACTACGGTAAATTTGTTCTTTTACAATATTTTTTGTCTCACTCTCTCTCTCTCTCTCTCTCTCTCAAGTTCACACGCCCACAAACGCTATAAAAAAAAAAAAAAAAAAAAAAAAAAACCATAATTCGCTCAGGTATTTCTCGATAAAAGACTAATTTAAAAACTAAAAATAATAATAATAATTATTATTATTATTATTTTTGTCTAAAATGATGTAAACTCTTTTTTAACCTCATTCATTAGGAAAGTTGCGTTGTATAAAAGATATATATATATATATATACATTATTAAAGAAAGTAGGATTTTCGTCTAAGAAATTCAGGTATGACAATGGCGGTTAAAAAAAAAAAAAAAAAAAAAACATTGTAATTCAATAAAAACTTCTATAGGTTCTCAATGTAGTATCAAGTTCTACATTCTTAATCCACTTTCTACCCATCCACCACCGTCTTATTCACTCAAACACTTTATTCTTTCTTTCTTTCATTCATTCCACTTTATTAATACCGGATTTAAATTTCGTTTCTTTTCTTTTCTTTTTCTCTTTTTTTTTTTTTTTTTTTTTCAGCGAATTCGTTTGAGAAATTATTATTATTATTATTATTTTATCGATTATGATTGATATTGAAAGAGAGAGAGAGAGAGAAAAAAATTTTTTTTTTATACACTCGTTTTGAACTCATTTGAAAATGACAAAAACTATTATTATTATTATTATTATTATTATTTGGTTTTAATCACGTGATATTTTTTAAATTTGATAGCATCAATGAGTTTTTGTGTGTGTGTAAAAAAAAAAAAAAAAAAAAAAAAATTGGTTTCATCACGATGAGATTTTAATCAAAATTTAAAATAATTTCACCTTCTGGCAAATCCGTTTTACGTGCCTAAGATAGAAACCTCTACTACTACCCCTACCACTACTACTTGTTGTTGTTGTTGTTGTCGATTGACTTCACTTTCGATTCGAAAATAAAATTTTGGTCGTTTGTTGTTGTCGTTTGTTGGGTTGTTCCAATTTTTTTTTCGGGTTGAAAAATTCGTAAATTAAATGAAATATTTGTGTGTGTGTGTGTGTGTGTGTGATGAATGATTTGAAAGAAATCTGGTTGTTCGTTTTTATTATTTTATAAAGAAAAAAGGAAAAGGAAAAGGAAAATTTTTTAGATGATGAGTGACAGGTTTTGATAATAATAATAATAATAATAATAATAATGAGATTAATTTTTTTTCGATTGGTTACACAACGACATGATTTTTCAATGTAATTTAATGAGTTGCATTTTTTTTTATTTTAAATAAGAGAAGAAAAAGATTTTTTTTCCTTCGATTAATGAAAAATGAAATTTTAACTTTTTTAAATTGAGTGTGTCATCAAATACACGCACACGCACACGCACACCTTTAAAATAGAAAATTTTTTCGAGAAAGAGAGAAAAAAAAAAAAAGGAGGAGTCATAAGAGAGAGAAAACAATAGTCGGACCTAAAAAAAAAAAAAAAATTTATTATTATTATTATTTTCGCCGAATCTAATTGCAAATTAAACGATTAATGATAATAATAATTTTTTTCGGTTTTCCTTTTTTTTTTGTAACTTATTATTATTATTATTAAATGATTAAATCGAGGATAATGTGAAATTTGCTTTCATATCGTTTTTTTACTTTTTTTACTTTTCCTCACGGTTTAAAAACGTAATTTTTTTTTTCTGGAACTTTGGAACGTGTACCCGCCTTTAGTACCCGCCGTTAGTACTCGTCGTTAGTACCCGTCGTTGACATAAAAGTAATATTTATATAAATATTGTTCGAGTGAAAAGAAATTTAAAAAAAAAACAAAACGAAAAGAAAAGAAAAGAAAAATTCCAAACAAGACAACAACAGTTGCGTCTTTAAGGTCAATCAACTTGTTAACAAAACCGTCCTACTTATCAAAACCTGGTGTCCTCAACCTTGATCCTAAATGTTTGTTGGCTCTTATTATTATTATTATTATTATTATTTTTTTTTTTTAATTTTTTTTTCTATGCGTCGATTAACAGTTTCGAAGTCAAATATATTATTTATTGTCGTAGTATTAGTTATCATTATTATTTTTTTGTCAAATGATGAAAAACGGGAGGGGAAAAAAAAAACGCGAAATTTTCCGATAATTGCAAAATTGCCATCTCTCTCTCTCTCTCTTCATTATTATTATTATTGTTTTCTTTGGTAAAAACCGATTGCGATGATAATAATAATAATATTTATCTTTCACTCGACACCTGATGAGTCTTATTAGGTTCGATCCATCGACGACGATCGAATTTTTTTTTTTAAATTTTTTTTTTCTCGTCATCATAAAATTTAATAAACCGTTTAAAATAGGTTTTTATTACGATGAAATATCGATTATATCGATCGA
This sequence comes from Pediculus humanus corporis, assembly GCF_000006295.1. Lineage (NCBI taxonomy): Eukaryota > Metazoa > Arthropoda > Insecta > Psocodea > Pediculidae > Pediculus > Pediculus humanus. The sequence continues at coordinate 113,318 of NW_002987760.1, read as the reverse complement.
TAGATCGATCGTTAAAAAATTTCCCACGTATCGATGTGAGTGAGGGTATCGAAATTATTATTAAATGATATCAATTAATTAACTATTAATTCGATACACGAAAAAAAAAAAATTTTAATTAATTTTTTCTCTTTCTCGAAAACTTTCACAAAAAAAAAAAGAAAAAATTTTCACATAAAATCACCGTATCCTTTAAATTCAAAACCTGTATTTCCCCCCCCCCCCAAAAAAAAATTACATAATAATAATAATGATAATGTCGACGACGACGACAACAACAACAACAGAAATAAAAGAAAAAAAAAAAATTTCACTTGTATCGATCGAACTGGAAATGAAAGAATGTTAATAAATGAAAGTAAAAATAATAAAATAATAAAAGACCTGGAAAATCAAACCAAAAGATAAAGAAGAAATGGTGAAAGTGTGACATTTTGATTTTGCACTTTATCCACCATTACAAAAAAAAAAAAAAAAATTTTTAAGAAAATCTCGGCATTTTCTTTTTTTTAAATTTTATCACGAACAACCAGAAAATATATATAAATGTGTGCGTGTGCGCGTGTGATTGTACCTATATGTTATTAAATATAATAATAATAATGATTTAAAAAAAAAAAAAAAATGAAAACGAATGTAATTTTTTTTTTTTATTAGCAATCATATTATTATTATTAATATTATTTTATTTTAAACGCATAAAATCATAATAAAAAAAATTTTTATCGTATGCAATTAATATTATTATCATTTTTTTTTTCTACGTTAACGGTATTTAAATTATAATAATTTTATTTTTTAATTATAATATTTTAAAATATATTCTTTTTATAATTATGTACCTTTTTAGCGTGTTATTTAATAAATAAATAAATTAATTAATTAATTAAAAAGTAAGCAAATAATTAAAATGAAAGTTTTTATGTTGTTTCATCCTTGGATTTCTTTTTTTTTCTTTTTCGGTCGGAAAATTACAAACGAAATATATCATGTTTTATTATTATTATTATTATTATTATTATTTGTTGTTGTAAAACAAATTTTTCATTGCGATATAAATAAATAAATAAATAAATTAATTAATTAACAAAAAAAATTATGCGAGTATTTCAATTAACATGGAGAAAATTGGAATTACGTTCTATTTTTGTTTTTTAAGAATGATTCCATTCCATTCATTCATTTATTCATTCAAATTTATTTTGAATGATTCTGACACGAAATAATAATAATAATAATAATAATTAACTTCCGGTCTCATAACCTTAACTAAATTTTTTTTTTATTAAAATTTATTTAATTTTCTTTTTATTTTTTAAATTTAAATTTTTTTTGGTTAATCATTTTAATTATACATAATTATTATTATTATCAAGAGTTTAAAATCTTTTAAATAATTATTATTATTATTATTATTATTAATAAAAGTTGAAAATTTTATTTGAAAAAAAAAAAAATTAAACTCATTAAAATTCTACTCGATCGTGTTTGTTTTATTTAAATTAATTAATGGCAGCCATTTTTTAAAAAAAAATTTTTTTTCATATTTGGTTTTGGAATATTTTTTTTTTTTTTTTGCATTCGTTCGTACGAATAAATAATTTTTAATAAACGATCCATTTAATTAATTAATTACGTGATGATATTAATAAATTAATAATAATAATAATAATAAATTTATTTTTAAGGGATGATTTCGATCGTTATAATAATAATATCAATTTATCGATCGATCGATTTGTTAAATCAAATATTTGTATGCCCTTAATTGGTTTTTTTTTATTACATTTAATAAAAATCATTATGTATTTTTTTTTAACTATTAATACATAAAATATCATAACGGTTTTTTTTTTTTTTAAATAATAATAATAATTCCTTTAAATTTAAAAAAACCAGGAACAATCGAATAAAAATTTAAATTGGGAAAAAAAACTTTCATTTAATTTTTTTTATATTTTATTTTAATAAAATTTATTTATTTATTTTAAAAAAATTAATTTTTGTTTTGTTTTTCTATGTATGTATAATTTTGGAAAAAAATGGCACAAGTAAAAAAATCACTTTCTTAATTAAAAAAAGTGAAACATGATAAATAAAAGGATTTGAAAACGTGATTTGGAGATTTACCATAATATTTATAAAAAAAAAAAAAAAAAAAAAAAAAAAAACGTCATAAGTTTTACGTTTGTAAAGTAGCTGTACATTTTTTTTTTTTTTTTTGGAAACATAAGAAGAAACATTCTCCAGTAAATAAATAAAACTGGAATAAACATCTTTTTTATATTCGTATAAAAAAAAAAAACATAATGTGAATGAAGAACGGGATCAATCAAGTTTTTTTCTTACCAGTTTTAAACTTCTTAAAGTTAGGCACAAGTTGTTCAATCGTCGAAGCTATAAATGTATGTAGGTTTGTGTCATTCTGTTTATTCGGTTAACATTCAGGTGCACAAGTGAACGGTTTTTGATCTGGACAAAAAAATTATTATTATTTTTTTTTTTTTTCCTCTTTACATCGACGGAGAAAAATCGCGTGTCGCGAGTGAAGGTGCTGTGCCCCACTTTACGTAATTGTAAAGTTGGATTTTTTTTGGACATTTATTTATTTATTTATTTATTTTTTTTTTTAGTTATTAGTTCCTTTACCAAAGGTAAGTTTACTCGCCAATTTATTTTATTTTTATCACGGCCTAAAGTTTTCCCATTTTCCCCCAAAGGTTTGTTTCCTTTCCTACCTGAATTATCCATACTTTTGCGTCGTGGAAATTATAATAATAATTAACCGGTGTAATTTGTTTTGTTTTCAGATGAAGTGGTTCATTTTAATAGCTTTAGGGTGTTTAGCGGTAAATGCTTTTGCATCCCCTATAATCAAATCTAAATCGGAAAAAGAATTATTAGAAAATCAACATGATGTTCTTAAATCGGAAACAGGTGAATTATTATTATATTCCTCTCATTATTATTATTATTATTAATTTTAAGGGAAAATGTCGTTAGTTAATGTTTTTTTAAACTGTGAAAAAATCTCATATTTCTAGCACAACTTTCAAATAATTCAATAGTGAACTAGTAAAAAATACGTGTGTGTGTGCGTGAAAGTATTACAAAAATCCGTTAGATAAATATTATTATTATTATTCTTAAGTGAATTATTTAGGTCGGATTTTAAATGCGTTTTAAATACTTTTCTTTTTTTTTTTTATGAATAATTTTAAATTAATTTTTTTTTTTTCGCTTAAATTCTGAGGAGAGAGAAAAAAAAAATGGGGAACGCTTTGAATATTTTTTGTTTTGTAATGAGAGTTTGTTTTTATATTTAGGTAGGCAATCCGATGTGGGATCACAAGCTCCCGCACCTGTTCAGGGAGGAGGAGGTGGAGGGGATGATGACGATGACGATGACGATGATTTAGATATCGAAGATGACGATGATGACGATGATGATGATGACGACGATGACGATGACGACGACGATGATGATGACGATGATGATACCAGTCGTCCTGCCGTTGCAACCAGCGGAAGTCCAGCACCTCAAAGTGATGATGATGACGATGATGACGATGAAGATTACATAGAAAGATTTTTCGACGAAATTCTAGGAGGTAAAATTAATTAAATCGGTGCCGACCTAAATTTTTTTTATAAATAATTTAATTAATTCTTAGATGATGATGATGATGACGATGATGCTAAACCAGTTCAAGCAGCACCACAACCTGTCGTTCAACCAGCGGCGGTTGCGGCACCACCACCACAGCCAGTTCAAACTGAAGTTATGACATACAATCAACCTGTCGAAACTCAAAATGTCGAAATTCAATACGAAGATGAACTTTCTGGAGATGAGACCAACGTAGTTGCCACAATTGACACGACACCCAACGAAGCTGAAAAAGAACAAACGTCGCAACTGATAACGCAGGTTTTACAACCCGTACCACAAACTCAAGCGGTTGCACACTCTTCTCAAGCAGTTCCAGCGACAGCCGGAGCCGCTCAAGAGGAAGAAGATGATGATGATGAGGAGGAGGAGGAAAGTCAAGCAGATGACGATGATGACGATGACGACGATGACGACGATGATGATGATGATGAAGATGATATATCAGATGTTATTGAAGCGAGACAATCTCAACCACGTGAGTCTCACCAAAAAAAAAATCTTTAATATTTAAAAAAAAAATTTTTTTTTCTCCAAAATTTTAAACTCCTCCGGTAGAGACCTGTTAGTTTAATTTATTTTAAGTTATTTATTTATTTATATATATATATATATATATATATATTTTTTTTAATCAATTTTTAAGATACGAACTAGTTTTCCATATAAGAAAAAAAAAAAAAAGTCAAGACGCTAAATCAATGCTGTAAACAAAACAAAAAAAAAAAAAAAAAAAGTATTATCTAAGACCAATTTACAACATTTAACAGTTATTTACAAAGTACAAAAAGTAATCATTCAGTTACTAATTTTACAACAAACCGGAAACAGTTTTTTAAAAAAAACTTTTATTTAATTTTTTTTTTATATACGGCTCCTCAGTTTCATTATATTTAGAAAGACTGAATATTTATAACTATATATATAATTTTTTTTTTTTTTTTAATTAAAGCCGCGGAAAATCGTTTTTCTGAGAAAAAAAAAAAAAAAAGAGAAAGCTTTAGAATTTACCTCTTGACTTTTCTTTTAGACTATAACACTAGTCGACTCGTTGGAATGTGAAAAAGTTATGAATTGTTTGTTAAAAAAGTATTTATTATGTATGAATGTGTGATCGTGCGATTATTTTCAAAAATAATAATTTAGTATATAGCAAAATGAAAAAAAAAAAAAAAAAAAAATTTTTTTTTGTTATTTATTCAGAAATCTAACAGCCATCTTGTTAGTTTCTGATCGGGTGTAATACAGTCATCGTCTAAGTTTTTCTTTTTTTTTTAACGGAAACAATTCTAACGTTAATATGCATTTATGAAAATTAATCATAACTAAGACTAAAAGACTAAATAAAAAAAACTGACAATGACTGTATTCCCAGACATATTTATTATTCCTTTAAATTAATTTTAAAAAAATCCTGACTGATTTATCCTCTTCATTCGTCATATTTTTTTTTCCTTACTAAAGTAATTACAAATGACGTTTTCCTAGACTTTTAAAACCGGGGAAGGGGGGGGGATTAAAAGTTATGATGAGACTCGAAATGAATAAATTTAAAAAATTTCTAAATGCAGGGGGGGGGGCAGTAAAACTAATGACAAAAAAAATTTACTGATCGCTAAATTATTCCCATTAAAAAAAATTATACAATTAATATTTCGTTAATAATTAAAGAGACGTGCCTTCTTATTAAATTATTTTTGAAAGTTAAAAAAAATTAATGTAGGACAAAAATGATGGTAAATTTTGCAAAATTGATGAAAAAAAAAAAAAAAATTAAATTTTTAAATTAATTGTCCAAAATTAATAAGATTTAATATTTATTTAAAAAATAAATAAACATATAGAAAACATAATTTGGAAAATTTAGGTATATTTTACCGATAAAATTTTCAATATTAATACATGTTTACAATACGACTACAATTTAAATCGATTTCTAAATTTTTTTATATTAATTACAAACCGGAAATTGAAAAAAAAAAAAAAAAAAAAAAAAGTTGCCAGAAAATTTTTTTTTAAAACGCACGCGACATTAGGTTTCACCGTTAAAAAATAATTAAGGATTGAACCTAATTGAAAACAAGTTTTTCAAATTTTTAGGTTTCACATATAAATTCTAGGTCAAACCTGACTATTTATCGATGAAAAAAATCTTTACAAGAAAAAAAAAAAACGCACACCATCCGTTTGATGACTTACTTACTTCTTTATTTATTATTTTTACTTACTTCTTTTGATTTCTTTTATAAATAATTTTTTTTTAAATAAAATGTATATATGTATGAATCATTAAATAATATAATTTTACAGGTAAAAACAAACAAACTAATATAAATAAATGAATTATATATGTATATATATTTCATATTATAAAAAAAAAAAAAAATTTTATTAGGTTCTTTAGATGAAACGCAACCACGAGTTTCACCAATGTACATCACTAAATATAATCGATACGTGGATAGCGTGTTAATGAAAATAAATAAAATACTTAAACGTGGATATGATCCTGTTAACGTACGACTTCACACGGTCAAAACTAATAAAAATAAAAAAAATGACAATAAAATTTCAAAAAATAAACCGTCGAAAAAAAATACAAAAAAAAAAATTAAAAAAGAAAATCGTTCGAGTGATGATTCCGAGGTTGATAAAAATAAGTAAGTTTTCTTTATACATATATATATATTTTTTAACAATAATAACTATATTAATTTTCATCCAAAAACTAATAAAACAATATTTAAACTATTGATTTTTTTTTTTTAATTTCAGTGATAAGATGAATAATTTAAATGAGACGACAAATTCGAGTCGAATTTTTAACGATGATGACATTCTTTCTAATCAAACCACTGTTGACGATAGTTTAAATTTGAACCTAGAAACAACAAAACAGACTAATGATGTTGAAGAAACCAATAGCAGAGCGGTTGATTCGCAAAAAAAAAAAAAATTAAATAACAAGGTACGTTTTGATAAAAAATAATTATGGCGTGAAACAATATTATTCTCGTGTATTAATTTTTTTTTTTTTAAAAATAAAGGAAACTACAAAACAGTCGAGACCAAGAGCCAAAGCAACGCTTTATGGTTTATCATCTCTTAAACGTCAAAATGATGTAACAGTGAATTTGATGAGCACTCATACAACAATAAAAAGCAAATTTTTAATGGGTCCTTTAATTCTAAAAGTGGAAAAGGAGGTAGACTTGTTTCAAAAAAAAAAAAAAAAATTCTATTTAATTAATAAAAGCAGAAATTTTACATGTTTTTTTTTTTTTTTTTCAGTTTGGCCGAGGAGTAAAAAAAGAAATACGAAGTGCAACTGCAACAACAACGGAAATGGTTGGAAAATTAAATTTAAGAATACAGCATGGAGGCGAAGCAAAATTGCATTCTATTAGAGTGATGCAACCAAATTTGCTTAGAATTGATGCTCCAGATAATCATGACAAAACAAGAGAATTTATGTGGAAAAGATCTAGCCATATTGCTCAAATAGTGTCTCAAAAGTTAACAAAAGCTGCAAGAAGTTTGCTGAATACTGATTCGAAAAAATCAGTTAAAAAACAACAATCAGGTTTGTTTTCTATTTTCAGCTGAAAGGTAACATTATCATAAGTACAATAAGTTAAATTTAAGTTAAGTTTATTTTTTAATGTAAATTATTTATACACTATTTATTTATTATTTATTTATATATTTATTTTTTAATTGATAATTGAAAAAAAAATTAATAACAATATTTAATAGATGACATAATAATAAAATTTCTTCATCCTACAAAGAATATTTTCCAAAATACATTAAAACATAACAATATAAAATAATATGTAATATTTTTTTTCGATCATTCACACCTTGAGTATTATTACTACAATAACTACATTGAATGACAGCCATCTTTAAATAATTAAAAAAGTTATTATTATTAAAATCTATTTGAAACTTTGAATTTAAAAAAGCTTACTCTGTGTACTAAAATTTCAAATTTGCAAAAACATGTTGATTGTTTTTATTAAACTAATTTTAAGTTTTTTTTTAATAGAATAATTTAAGTATTTGATAATTTTAAATGATACTCGAGCACTAATGAAAATCTTAAAGAAAAGTAAATATATACATGTAATGTATTTGTTACTCTTACCTAATAATTTTTAAACTCCTTTAAAGCAATATGTAGCCCACTGCTCATATTTAGGATGAGCGTGAGCAAAATATTCAGCAATTGCTGGTTTGTAGAATTCATTTGGATCAAGAGTTAAGTAAACAGGATAACCTTTCCATTTTCCTACTTCCCAACCTTCAACATCTTTCATAAGTTTTTCTTCATCATCACGATTTTTTTTTAAAGCCTTTAGATACAATCTGTCACCTTCTGCTGCCAGCAAAGGATGTAATGCAACAGCTCCAGTATTGTCTTCAATACGAGCATTTATGCCTTCTTCTTTATCTTTCTTTAAAAAACAGTTAAAGGAAATCACTGAAATTCCAACCACAACGCCTAGCTTTATAAAAGGATTCGAAACCTTTAAAGGCACTTTGGCGTATCTAATTTTACTGTAGCCCCCCGGAGGAGGCATATCTTGGCGAAAGTCACACATATTTTTATTACTAATGTTTAGATCAATTACGGGTTTTGTAAAAGCAGACTAAACATTATTTCGATTAATCGAATTGTTTCGACTTATTATCGTATTTTTCGAGTTCAATATATTATATCGAATGTCTGCATCGATGTTTGATCGCATAATGGGGTTAGTCGAATTAATTGAGTTTTAAGATACCATTTCAAAAAGTTTCTGTTTAATCATGACTTTAAGAAAATATTCTGTCTTAGTGTATTACAGATTTTTTAAAATAAAATACCATTCTTCAGATTAAATTACATTCAAGTTATAATTTCTCAGTAAAAATGGAATTATATAATTTTATGTAAAAAAAAAAAAAAAAAAAATTATTTTCACAGTTTGTCTAAGAGAAATGGAATATTACAAGACAAAAAATGAGTGGAAGAGACAAAGAAATTAAACCCCTGGAAAAGCTTAAGCAATTTTTTCGTGCAGCGAAAAGCAGTTCAGGTATATAATGACATTATATAGTTTTCATGATTTCAAGAAAAACTTTAATTTAAAACTTGCAATTTTATATCTGTATCTCATAATCGTTATATTAATTTAAATGAAACTCTTAGAATACAAAATTTATGTATTATTAATTATAAACTTAAAATTAAAATATTAAAGCAACAAGAAATAAGGCAACAAATTGCTCAACTACGTACTCATATTTTAAGTTCCTTTCTATTAAATTACAATAAAAATGTTAATTTCATATTTCTTTTTAAACAATTCTTTTTAGTTAATTACAAAGGAAAGGCAGATTTTGTAATCACTTATGAAATTGAAAAAAGTATTAGTGCAGATACACAAATACATCAAAGAATTAGAACTATCAAGGAGCTGAGTGAAATAGTTGCTACATGCAGATTAGAAGATGTAAATTGTTTGGCTTATTTTGATTCTTTTTTTTTTGTTTCAATTTTGTAAGGTTTTAAATTTTCTATTTATATTTTTAGCATGCTGTAGAAAAACTTTGGACTTTGGTTCGAGATTTGTTGCAAAAAGAAGTTGAAAAAGAGCACAGACAAGCATGCTTACATTTTTTAAAATGTTTGGTGCAAGGCCAATATGAAAAATTAGGAATCATGAGAACACATTTTTTCAACATTATCAAAGAGCATGACTTAACAGATGATGTCTCTTATTTGTATGAAATACAGTTTTAGTTTTTATAATTTATTTCCTCAACTTGAAAATTTGTTTAATTTTAAAGCAAATTATTTTCTTCAGGTTAGATTTACTTCAAGCATTAACTGATAATGGAAGAGATATTTTACATCTTGAAGATGAATTCAGTGAATTTCTTCTTAAATGGACACCCAAAGTCATTGGTGTTGGAAAAGCAGCCGAAGTTTTGTCTCTCTTTTTAAATGTTATAAAATACAATGCATCATATATTGATGACAATAATATGGCAGATATTGTAGAGTATGTATTTGTATAATTTTATTGCTTTTTAACTAGTGACTTAAATACCATGTTAAAAATTTTAGCTTGGCATGTTTTTTGTGTTCATGGAGTAATAAAGATGAGGTCATTTCAACTTCACTACAGGTTTTAGATACTATAGTATGCTACAGTAATTTACCTCCTGATTCATTATCTGTATTCATTTCTGCTCTTTGTCGAAAAGTAAACGTACATGAGTATTCACATAATTGCTGGAAAATAATGAGAAATCTATTAGGTAATTAATTAAATTTTGGAAAAATACCTTTTGCTTTCCCAACAGATTGTATCGTTTATGAAAAAGGCCAATAAAGCTAAAATGAACTCTGAATTGAATTTATTTAGATGGTATTTGTAATTAATGAACTTTACCTGAAAGAAACCTTAAAATGAAATTTTTAGCAAAAAAAATTATAACTTACATAGGTGTTTTATTATTCACTTTAAAATTATAAAATTAAAGTTAAAATAAATAATTTTAGGCACTCATATGGGACACTCAACATTGTATACAATGTGCAAAATTTTGCAAGATAATGCATATTACAATGATGTTGGTCTTCTCAGAGGAACTGTTTTTTACATTAATATGGGATTATGGAGTAATAAAAGAGTTACATCACTGAGATGTACTCTAACTTCTGTTTTACCTTCATTGTTGCAGGTGAGTTCATAAATATATTACCTCTTAAATGAAATTAATTTTAGAAGGGCATAATCAGATATTTTCAGTTTAAAGAGCTATTTGTATATTTTTAGTAATCAAGTAATTATTTTAGGCAATGCATTGCAATCACACTGTTGTTATATATGAAATTACAATAAGTATTCATCGTCTGGTTAATAAGTTTGGTTTAGAACTTCAAGACCCAGCTTGGGATGTTGTTTTATCGATTTTAGAAGCAATTATTGAACATGTTGAAACAAAAGATGTGTCATTATTAGGATCTGTTATAACAAAATTGCATGAAACTTTATGCACAATCGAACAACTGATTGAGCTTGGTCAGTTTAATGGTAATGTCCGAAGAGTTTTTAGCTTGATTGAGATGTCTTCTTGCATGCGTCCCGTGAGTAGAATTTATTACTTTAAACCTAGTTTTACTTTATTACGCAAACGATAATTTTAAAAGGTAATGAATCAATAAGAATTATTTGGTTTATAAAAACTTAATTTTTTTTTTATAAGGAAAGTTCAGTTATTCGACTTATAAATTTTTTATCGGGATCCATAGTTCCTACCCGTTATGAATGGTTAACAAAATTAGATGGTCTTTTGGAAAAATATTTTAAACAAGACACCAGACCGAATGTTCGCGTGAAAGTAAGTTACATTTTATTGCAAAAAACTATTAAATTATTTAAGTATTATTAAAAAAAAAAAAAAAATTATGTTTTCTTTAATATTTTAGACTCTAGAAGTGTTGAGTTTAGTTGTCAATAGTAACAAATTAATATACGAAGATGAACTCATTGAGAGAATTGTTATTCCCTACCTTCAAAACCTTGATCAGGATCCAGATATAAATGTACGGAATGTCGGTGCTCAGATTCTTGTAAATCTTTGTATTGGATGCGAATCAAAAAAATGTTTAGAATTATTAACCGTCTTAGAAAAGGTATCTATAACAAAAATTTTATAGAATGATCTCTATTCTCATTTAAATAAATTTATTCTGAAAAAAAATATTTTATATATTTTGTAGCTACTGAATCGTAAAGAACAGCATTCTTTTGAAAACATTCAAAAAGAAGGAAACGGATGTGAAAACGACGGCTTAGAAATTAAATCGGTCGTTTCCGGTTTGATTAAAATATTCACCTTAAAAATGTATCATTTACCTTCAAATCATGCTCTTAAAGCATATAAAATTTTAATAGGATTTTTAGAAAGCTGTTATAAAAATTCTTATCATCAAGATTATAATCAAAACATTAAATTTATGGTAAGTCTTTCGTACTTTATAAATTTGTTTTGAATAAAAATTTTTGTTTTGTACGTTGTTTGCTTTCCTTTTTTTAGATTTTTGAATGCCTTTTAAAGCTTCGAGTTAATAAAATTGGTCATTTGGGATTATTAGATGCAACTAATTCCGTTCGTTACAGTTCTTATTTAATTATCGAATCAAAACTTAATTCTGATAAAGGCGGTCCGGGAACTATTTCTCCTCCTCCAATTAGTCCAGCCCCATCGAATTATCCATCATGTGTTGTAACGCCATTTTCATTTGCTACGGCATCTAAGGTTATTATAAGTGCTCTTAAAAATGAAAAGGATTGGAAAGTTCTTTGTTTGCTTTTGCAAGAACTTCCTAGCATTTTACAAAGTAAATCACTCATGCTTAGTAAACACGGAACGGATATTGGTTTACTAGCTGATGCTCTTTGCTCCATGGTAAATAAATAATTTTATTTTTAAACATCGTTTAATAATAATTAAAGATGGTAATAATTTATCTACCTAAATAAATTTAAAATATTTTATAATTTTTTTTTTTTAGGTAAGCGATAAAACTTTAAATTTACCCGAAAGCTTGCGGAACATACCACAAAAACTCAACCGAACTGAATTTCAAAGCTACGTTTTTCCGGTCATAGCCGCCATTTCGTCGTATCATCTTAATTTAGAACCTAGTCAACAACAGCGTTGCATCAAATGCTTGGAATACGGTTTAGCATCGCGATGTGCCAGTCAATGCGTGATGGCTTTGACAACTTGTACCTTGGAAATGAGAGACGCCATGTACAAATTATTACCAGAAGTTCTTTTGAACTTATCGAAAATTTCTGCGACGGTTGTCATTGCTATTCCCATATTGGAATTTTTGTCAAGTATAAATTTTTTTTAATTTAAATTATCAATAAATTAATTTAAGTAATAAATTTAAATTAATGATTTAAAATGTTTTTTTTTCTAGCGCTTACTAGTTTACCAAAAGTTTTTGCTAGTTTCGTCGGAGATCAATACATGTCAGTTTTTGCAATTGCTCTTCCATATACGAATCCTTTTAAGTATAACCATTACACGGTGTCTTTGGCTCATCACGTAATTGCTGTTTGGTTTCTGAAATGTCGATTACCATTCAGACGAGATTTTGTTCGGTTCATTACTACAGTTTGTAAAAATTTTAATGTTCAAAGTTAATTTTAAATTTTATTCAGTATAAAATTGTTTAACGTAGTTTTTTTTTTTTTTTTTTTTTTTTTTTTGAATTTAGGGTCTAAAGGCAAACGCTATAGCTCCTTTCGAGGAAGAAAAACTTTTAAAATGCGATTTATCATCATTAAATGAAGATTCTACGAGCAGAAAGAGATCTTCTAGTCTTACAGAGCAAGGAAGTCGTCGTCGGGAAAGGCCGATTTCAACTGCTCCTCGCATAGGTGCAGATTTAAAGCCTCCATTAGATGAAGCTTTGTTTAATTTTCACGTGGAATTAACGGAAACATGCATCGATTTAATGGCTAGGTACACTTTTTCATCGTGTTCAGCGCGTCCGAAAAGGTTAATTAATTTACTTAAATTACAAACTTGTGAAACATTTTTTAAAAATAATTAGCCTATAAAATATTATTATTTATTATAGATCTCCTATAGCTGAATTTTTATTAAGCGGTGGTCAATCTCAGACTTGGTTATTAGGTCATAAATTAATAACCGTCACAACTAGTGGGTGTTCGCAAAAACCTTTAAAAAATAACTTGTGCGATAGATGCTGGATGGTTTGTAAATCTGACAAAAAATTCATGTCACCCGACGGTGATGAAATTGAAAAAGATGATTTACTCAAACTTTCCAGACAAAATTCGGGAGAGAAAAATTTAGATCAAAATATTTCAGAATCTCAAAAGTTTAACAGAGGTATTTATTTATCATTAAAAAATTACTGCAATTATTTATCAAAAATATTATTTTATTATTATTACTATTTATATCAGGTTTTTTTTTTTTTAAATAACGATATAATTTAACAAGTTTAAAAAAATGTTTTTCAGATATGTCTTCTGGAGGAGAGAGCCCGACGACTGACGATAATAAAAAATGTGCAAATCACGAAACTTCAAAATTGGAAAAATTCATTTTCGGGAATAATGACAATACTTCTAGAAACGATCTGTGCGCTTGTTGGTGTCAAGGATGGGCTGAAATTTACGTAAAACGTCCAACGGGTAATTAATAAAATATTTAATTTATTCGCACCGGGTGATAAAATATAATTGACCAATTCAATTTCAGGTGATATGTCTTGGGTTCTCAGGATACAAAATGAAACCAATTATCAAAATTTGTCTCAAGAATTACCTTTGCCAGATGTTACCACATTGTTTTTACCCAGCAATAAACCTAATTTAATCGAACCTTCGCGATTGTCAGTTCATCAACACGTGACAAATTTACAACCGTTGATTTCGCCTTTAGAAGTACGAAGTCACATTTTTTGTTTTTTTTTTAAATCAAAAAATTGTCATTACTTTTTTAAAAATGAATTACTTTGTACTTTTTTTTTTTTCCAGTTATCAAAGGAAACAATTAGCAGTTCTCAACAACAACAGCAGCAGCAGTCGTTTAATCAGGGTAGTACTCTTTCCGTTACGGTACCTGGAACACCTTCGAGACAAAGTTCAAAAGAAAGCGTTGACGAAATTAATTACGATGAGGAAAAGGGAAATGTTGAAAATGATTATTCTAACGATTTGAGTAAGTTTTTTTTTTTTTTTTAAGTTATAAAACTACTTTGAAATAGATATTTTTTAAAGTAACTTAAAAATTAGTTACAAAGTTCAATTTCTTTATTAATGTGGGTATAAAATAACATTAAAATGATTTTTGTGTTTTTATTAAATAAATTAATTAATTAAACACTTAGCTCATAATTAGCTTGCATATGGTTTTAGAATTTTTTTTTTTTTTTTTTTAAATTAGTTTTTTAGTTTAAATTTATTTAGTTTTGTAAATGTTTTGTCAATGTCAATTATTATGGATTTGTTTAAAGTTATTCTTCTTAAATCTGTGTGCACTCTCAAATTATTTGAAAAAGGTTTGTTTCAGTTTAAATCTATTAAAAAGGCTATTTTATATATTTTTCAAATTCTTAATGCTTTTAAATGGGGGGGGGGGGGAAAGAACTTTGGTCAAAACTAACTTTAAAACTATTATGGAGGATATTAACACTAATACGAATAATAAATAATAAAATAAAAATAATTAATAATTGTCTTTATGGGCGTCAGTATTTTTTGTAGTCGATTCTTACCCGGAAAAATAATTAAAAATTAATTTATTTAAACTTTTTAGTTTTTTTTTTTTTTTAAACTAACGTTCACTTCATAATATTAAATAAATTAACATTGAAAATAATATTAAACGTTATTTATTGTACAGTTTTTTTTTTTTTTTACTAGGATTAATATTAATAAAATTGTTAAAGAAATGATTGTATTTAGAGTGTGTTGAAAAAAAAAAAAAAAAAAAAAAAAAGGAAAACTCGTTGATTTTAGAACGTTGATCTTTGATAGAAAGGTAATAATATTATTTTTCGGTCAATTTTATGATTAGACTACAAGATGTATTTTCACAGGCGGAAAATCACGTAATCCCGTACGGAGATCAAATTCTAGTCCGGAAATGAGTGCAAGTTGGAAAAATCCTTTTTTAAAAGAGCATTTAAAACACGACGAAGATAGTTGTGAAGTTTCAAAACAGAAACAATCGTATGGAAAAGTGAGTTGCGAAGCCATACCAGAGGAAATGTCTGGAATGGGAACAACGCCTCCCGATTCCGTTCATCAACCTCTCACAATCGCCATTTCATCAAAACCTCCTCCTCATTCATTTTCTCAACAAAGTCCCACGCAAAAAAAAACATATCCGAAAATGGGGGGAGGAATAAAACGGGATAGCCCAAAATTTGATGGTAAATCCTTTGCGGATAAGCAAAATTTGAACATCGACTCGTTGGGAGATAAAAATCCCTCAAAATCGTATTCCTCAAGTGGGGAAATAGGTAGGTTAATGATTTCATTGATTGATTGATAAAAAGCATGAATTGAACTATGATAAAAAAAAAAAAAAAAAAAAAAACCAATTTCAATGTACAATTTTGAGGTAAGTTTAAAAATGGAGATTTATTAGTCAATGTCTTGCATGCTCATGTTTTAAAAATTTTATTCATATTTACCATAATAATATAAATTAATAATTTTCAGCGAAGGGATATAACGCCAAAAAAAAAAAAAAAACATTTCAATGGAATTTGTGTTTTACCGTTACTAACATAACATCCTACGTTTAATTATTTATTATTTACATTTAAAAAAAAAAAAAAATATGTATTTGTGTAATAGGAAAATGCGAATCCAATAGAAGTCTTAACTCGGATGAAAATCGTTTAGATCTTTCGCAAACGTATAAAAGAGATAGAAGTCGAACCATATCCGTCATGTCACCGGCAAGAAAATCCCGATACGATAACGATCATTTAAAACCTAAATTAAGTTCGCCTAGAACTAAAGATGCACCCCGTTCAGGTGTGAGTCCCAGGTATGCATATATACATATATATATATAACATTGATGTTTATTTATTTATTTATTTGTTTTTTTTTTTTTTTTTTTACGTTTAAATAATATTTTGTTTGTTTTAGTTTCGTATTCCTTCAACTGTATCATTCCGCTCATTTTGGAAGTACGGAGGAAAAACCGATTTTGATTTCACAAAATTCAGTCATTCAAAGAGCTATATTAACTTTAGATTTCATTCCGCCATTCGAAACTCACAAGGTCTCGTAAAAATTCATGTAAAAGAGACTTTAAAATGTTAACAAAGACAAAGTTTTTTTTATGTTTTTATGTTTTTATGTTTTTTTCTAGGTTGGAGTGATTTATGTAGGCCCCGGACAAGCCAATTGCGAAGCGGAAATACTTCGAAACGAATTCGGTTCCCTACGCTATGCTATTTTTTTACAAAGTCTCGGAACTTTGATAAATTTGAAAAATGCAGATCCGAAAAGTACTTTTCTAGGGGGGTTGGGAAAAAGCGGAGTCGATGGAAAATTTGCTTATATTTGGCAAGATGACGTCACTCAAGTAAGTCGACAAATAAATAACGTGACGAGTGGTTGATAATTATTTCTAAAAATTGTCATTTATTTTTTTTTTATTTTTATTTTTTTTTGCAGGTTACGTTTCACGTGGCGACTCTGATGCCAAATAAAGAATCCGATCCTAATTGTCATGCTAAAAAAGCTCACATTGGAAATGATTTCGTTACGATTGTTTATAACGAAAGCGGAGAAGAATACAATATACAAACCGTAAAAGTAAATAATAATAAACAAAAGAAAAAAATGGAATTAAATTTACACACAAAAAAGAAAATGGAATAAATTGCAATTGTTTTCAGGGTCAATTTAATTATGCGAACGTTATTATTCAACCTTTGGATCATGCAACAAATAAAGTGGTTGTAAAAGTAAGAGAAGAATTAGCCGATCAAATCGGACACAGCGAACAGAAAATAGTTTCGGATCAAAATTTGGCCATTTTGGCACGTCAATTGGCACTTCACGCAAACGTACGTAATACGTTCCTTTTTGAAAATTTTAATTTTTTTTAAAAATAAAATTGTGTATTTACCCCTCCCCTCCCCTCCCCTTCCTTCTTTTAGTTGGCTTCATTGGTGTCTCGAAGTTTAAAAGCAAAAAATCAAGATCCCTACGCTTCGAATTGGTTGGAAAGATTAAGGAAAATCAAAAGGTTGCGTCAAAAGGTTTTACAATTGGAAATATCAGAGGAAAATGCGGATCATAAAGAATTTTTAAATCCTCCAAAAAGTAGAAAAACCGACTACATGGACGATTTTACCGAATACACGTGAATTAAACTTACGAAAACGTATAAAATAATAATAATAAATTTATTATAAAGATATCATAAAGGTACGTGCATTTTGTTTTTATTATTATTATTATTATTATACAAATTCTCCTTTGTATTTAAACGTAAGGAAAAAATGGCTATCACTTACCCCCCCTTTTTTTTTTTTTATTGAAAAAGGTTGTTTAAGGTTGTTTAAGGTTGTGTATAATTTAAAAAATTAGTCGATTATTAATATTTAAATAATATTTTATTGGTACGTTAAATAATGGCACAAAAAAAATACAATAGTACGTCGATTGTAAATTTAATAATTCATAAAAAATAAATTAATTCTTTCATTTTCTTTTTCTTTTTTTTTAAGCTTTATAAAATCACAATTTTTGTACTAAAAATTAAAATGGTTTAAAATAAAATATATATATATATAAAAAAAAAAAAAAAAAGGTAATTGATGATGAAATTTGGCATAAACAAAATTAAATTTGCTAAAACTAAAGCAAATTGTTTTAATTTAAAAAAAAATTTTTTTTTTTTTTTTTTTTTTTTACACAACCTTTTTCAACCTAAACTAGTAAAAAGTCTTTTTGAAGAATGACTACAATCAAGAATTACTAAATAATTTTTTTTTCTTTTTCATTTTGTTCAAATGTTACATTTTTGGTTTTAATTTTTTTCTTAAAACTAAACCCAAAATTAGAAAACCTGCTGATGTGATGTGATAAATGTAATACACTGACCCATAGTACCTTAAACCATTTTCTAAGCTAAGCAAACTAAATGCCATTCCCAAGTAACTGAATGCTTGTGTTCTCATTATCCAAAACATAACATTCAGGATATATTTCTTCTATAAAGTATAAGAGGTAAAAATTAATGATAATGTATGAATTTTACTTGAACATTCAAAACAAATTATAATAGTACTTACCATTCCTTCAGCATTATTTTTCAATAGTTTTACCCATATGTCTTCGAGAAACAGGTACGGAGGAACAAAACATAAACATAGATAGTAGCCGGCATAGACTCCATGCCATAGTGCTGACACGGCAAAGGTTACAACAGTTCTATAAAATGATTTTAAGTTTTATACTTGAGTTTTACATTTTCAAATTATTATTTAAAAAAAAAATTGTTTACCTTAGCAACTTAATTGGAAACCTTTTATATACAATATTAGCCATCCAATACTGAACACACATATTCCAATAAAGAATGCTAGTCCTTAATAAAGGATCTGTTTCAGTGTGCCACAAATTAACGTTTAGAACAGTGTCATAATTAAACTTGCTGTTTTCTTTGAGAGCTTTATTTCTTTCCCTGTAATTAGTATACAGATTTTTTTTATTTATTTTAATAATTATCCATTTATAAAATTTAAACTTTTTAAGAATCCTGTTTACATTTTTTCAATTAAGTCTAAATTTACTGTCGGTCCTTTTCCAGGTTTGGGTTCCGTTTCACATGGGTAGGCTCCTATACCTGCTGTAATACATGCAGCTTCAGATAGTAATAAACCAATATAAATTCTCATTCTAAATGCAACAAATACTGGTATTATGTACCATAATCTATACCAAAATGTTGTCATCAAGTAAAATGTTTCCGATTCCGCATACTAAAAATATAAATAATGTAGCTCAAATTATATCCATACCTTACACCATAAAAGAATTATTCATTTAAAAAAAAATTATTATTTCCTACCTTAACAGGGTAAATAGAATTAACTATTAAAAAAATCACAATAAATAATGGTACATATATTAATTTTTCTGCGACAGCTTTATCAAATCTTATGTATTTATAAAAATCATGTTTATGAAAATCACTAAATGTTTTATAGGAAAAATATGGTCCTGTCAATATCCCAATGTGGCAAAAAGTGTAATGAATGATTTCATTAAAATTTATTAAGTTTAAGTCTAATGTTGTCTTATCCTTTGATTTTTCATTCGAATTTAGACAAGCATAAGAATCGTGAATTTCAAATGCTAATCCAACTAACTAAAAATAATTAAAATATTATAAATAAAATATTAAATGAATTGAAAAAAAAGTAAAGGTAGCTTCATAAAATTAATTGTATGAAATGTTAATATGCATTTTAAAATATTTTTAAAAAATTTATCTTACTTTTAGAGTCATAATCATTTGTATAAGGTTTGTATGACTAGGAGGGTAGTCTATGCCAAAATATAATGTATTTCGAAAAAAAATTAAATAAATAAAACTGTATATAAAGCTGATTATGTGACATATTCTGTAATATTTAAAAGACATTAATTTAATTTACTTTATAAATCAACAACAAAAATATTTTTAAAATAATTCTTATATACCTTTTACTGGTGTAAAGTATTATAAGACTATTACAAAATGTAAAAAAAATAGAATGTAAAACGTGAATTCCAGACACGGATAAAACAATTGAAAAACCAGCCACAGTTGAAATCCATTTTTTTAAATGTATATTTTCGATTTTTCTTAAAAAACAACCAAAAAAAATTGTAAAAGTAAGTAAAGAAAGATATATAATGTCATTTACATCCATTCCTTATCTCTTGTTGGCCATAGAGAATATTTCAATTGTGCTTCTATGTTATCACGTTGGATTCCTAAAATCATTGTTTACTGGTTACAAATTTGATTTTTTACATTAGTTTTTTTTTTTTTTTTTTTTTTTTTCAGTAAATCAGACTTTCACAATTAAAGTTATATTTTTGAAACTTTAGTATAAAAATAATATATATTTTTTTATAAAGGTATTTAAAATGTTACAAACTTCAATCAAAAAGGTATTTTACATTGCATTTAATTTTTTTAAAATTATTTTTTATCATTATATTGTATTATAAAAATTTAAAAAATCTTTACAGATACATGGGAAATTGAAAGGGTCAAACTTAAATACTGCAGAAGTTATTGTAAACAGTTTTAAAAGAGCTGAACAAGTTTTGGAGCTCAATTCTTTTATTAGTATGAATAATAATGCCGGTTTACAAGTTGAAAGTTCCAATGAATATTTCAAAAATGGTAAAAAACAATAATTATTAAAAATTTTCGTATAAGATTTCTAAGTAAAAATTTTTTTATTTAATAATAATGCTTATTTTTTTTTAGGAAAACCAAGATCTTTATTAGAAGGTATTCCTATTGCAGTGAAAGACAATTTCTGTGTAAAAGACACACTAACTACTTGTGGTTCTAAAATGCTACAAAATTTTAGGCCCAAATATACTGCGACTGTTGTTCAAAAATTATTAGATTCTGGTGCTATTTTGGTAGGAAAAACAAATATGGATGAATTTGCTATGGGTTCTGGTACAACCACTTCAATTTTTGGCCCAACTAAAAATATTTGGGGTTCTAGGTTTTCAAATTTATGTATTCAAGAAAAAAATGATTGGTTTATTCCTGGAGGTAGTTCTGGAGGAAGCGCTGTTGCAGTAGCCAGCGGAATATGCTTAGGGTTTTTAGTCAATTTTATTTATTTTTATACATTTTTTCTTCATTAGTAATTTCTAGCTTATTTTATTTTTATAGCAAAAAATATTTTCACAATCACTGTATACACCAGAAATATTAATCGTTAATAAAAATTAAATTTTTCATTTTTTTTTTTTTTTTTTTTCTAGTGCTTTGGGTTCAGATACAGGAGGATCTTGTAGAAATCCTGCTTCATATTGTGGCATTGTTGGATTAAAACCTACTTATGGGTTACTTTCAAGGTATGGATTGATTCCTTTGGTTAATTCAATGGATGTTCCTGCAATTATGGCACTTAATGTCGAAGATACAGCCTGTTTATTAGGTGTTTTATTTTATTGAGTTATCATATTAAATGTAAATTACAATTTTCTACTAATTTAAAAATTCATAATTTAAAGTTCATATAAAAAAAAAAAAAGAAAAAAATTCTCTGCATTATTATAATTAACATTAGTTAATTTTTTTTTTTTTTTTAGGTATCATGATGGGTAGAGATGAAAATGACTCTACTACTGTATCGAAAAATTTAAATTTAGCCCTAAATTATTCATCATCATCGGTAAAAGGTTTGAAAATTGGAATTCCTGCAGAATACAATTGTCAAGGTCTAAGTGATGAAATACGTTCAGCATGGAACGATATTGCAAAAGTTTTATACCAGGGTGGTGCATCTATTGTACCTGTAAGCATTAATTTAAATTTTATAAAAATCATCATAAATAATTAGTAAAAAAGTAATTTAAAATTCAGGTATCAATGCCTCATACGAAATATTCAATTGTCTGCTATTCGATACTTAATCAGTGTGAGGTTGCTAGTAATATGGCTAGATATGATGGAATCGAATTTGGTCTCAGGTCAAAAGAAAAGGGTAACAGAAAAAATTCATATGTTACCACTAGATATTCTGGATTTAATGAAGTTGTTCGTAGTAGAATAATAGCAGGAAATTTTTTCTTATTGTCTAGGTGAACAAAACTTAATTTTATAATATTTTAATTTATATTTGAAAAAAAGGTTTTTTATTATTCATTATTTAATTTAAATTTTAGCAATTCGAATAAATATTATGAAAAAGCTTTAAAAGTTAGAAGACTCATTGCTGATGATTTTAATAACGCTTGGAGAAAAGGTATAAATATTTTGCTAACGCCTACCACATTAACAGATGCTCCTAAATATTCGGAATATATTAAAAAGGATGAAAGAGAACAGTCAGCAATACAAGATTATTGCACTCAACCAGCTAATATGGCAGGTATGTACAATTAATTGTCAATTTATATTTTTGCCCTATTGCTAAACAATGAATTTTTATCCCGTTTGAAAAATATTAAAAACTTTAATTTTTGATAGGTTGTCCCGCGATATCCATCCCTATTGAATTGTCAAAAAAAGGTTTTCCAATAAGTTTACAATTAATGGCCCCCAAATTTGAAGAAAAGACTTTACTAGGATGCGCTTTATATATAGAAAATGCTGTTAAGTTTTCCCAATTAAGAAATAAATGGATTTCGTAAAATAAAATAAAAAAAACTAATTAAAATACAAAAAAAAATTTTTATTTATTATTTAAACTTAACTTAAGTAGTAGTACTGATCTAAAGCAAATAATAATCACAGTTTTAAAAATATGAATGAACAATGAAAGTAAATTAAATTAAAACTGATAAATTCGGTGGCTCTTAAGGAACATTTAATTTTTTTAAATTACTTGGATTTTAAAAAATAAAAAAAATACCAAGAATAATTTAATATTGAAAAAAATTTAAGTAATTTTTTAACAATACAATAATAAATTACAAAAATAACACTCTTAAATTAAATTTATTTTTGACGAAAGACTACTCGGTTTAAAAAAAAAAAAAATAACAAGTAACTGTTCTAACTGCATATTATTAAAACTTATGCACAAGAAATATTTCATTATAAAAAAATGATATCAAAAAACTTAAAAAAATACATAGATAAAAAATTTAAAAAAGTACTTAAAAAATCTTAGAATAATACAAAACATAAATTATTGAGATCAATTATATAACAATAAAAAACTTTGTTTATACAAAACTTTTAATACTTTGAATTGCACTTATTTAATTTTTTTTTTTTTTTTTTTTTCGAATCTATAAAATTTTCAACACTTATATTTGATAAAAAATATAAACTCTAAATTAAATATTTTACTCAGATTAAATTAAAAGCAATTAATTTTTAAAAAAAATACATACTCAACAGTACGGTTAGGAATATATAAAAATTTCTCCTTCATTTTGCATGAAATAAAAATCAAATAATTTACTTTTTCTTAGTTATAACTGAAAGCATTTTCTTCCATCAAAAAAAAAATTTTTTTAACTTTTTAATGTGTTAAACTATAATAATGTTACATTTCCAAGATTTTCACGCATCACGATATCCATTACCACTTGAAAAACAACTCTAACATTTGATGTGTCTGTTGCAGTGCAATAATGAGAGTAAATCACTTTATTTGCATCAAAATTTTGTAGTGAAAATTTGTGCTGTATAAATAAGGCTGCACTATCAACATCATAATCTTTTCCTAAAAAAAAAAAAAAAAAAAAAAATTGCATTAGGTCCTTTACAATCCTCCTCGTCCTAACAATCTTAGTAGTCGTTTTAAAATGCATTATTTGAATTTTTTTTCCTACCTGTGTATTCAGGAAAATAATGTCTTAAATGTCTTCCAGAATATAAAATTTTTTCCCTAAACAAATCAAGCTTGTTCAAAAATAAAACAAAGCTAGATTCCTTAAAAAACCTATTGTTTACTATTTGAGAAAATAAATTCAAACTTTCTTCTAATCTATTAACACTAGGATCTTCTAACAATGT
This sequence comes from Pediculus humanus corporis, assembly GCF_000006295.1. Lineage (NCBI taxonomy): Eukaryota > Metazoa > Arthropoda > Insecta > Psocodea > Pediculidae > Pediculus > Pediculus humanus. The sequence goes on along the minus strand of NW_002987760.1, from coordinate 89,350 downwards.
CATATCATAACCACTAAGAGATACTACAAATAAAACAGCCTTAACATTTTCAAAACAATAAATCCATTTCCTTCTTTGAGATCTTTGTCCACCAACATCCAACATTGTGATGACAACATCATTTATGCAAAAATTAGTTTCTAAAATTCCATTTGTTCTAACTCTTGCTCTTAAGACATCAGTAGCTGTTGGTGTGTATTTTTCACAACAAATTCTTTCCATGTTTTCAAATAAACTAAAAACAATTTCTTGGTGAGAATTGAATTTTAAAACATTTAAACCATGATAAATGTCAATTTTATTAAAGATAAAACTTTTATAAAATGTATTGTTAAAAACTTACTATAATGCTGAATCATTTAACTGAAATTCATACCCTCTGGCAACAGCTAATTTAACACCCTTATCATTCCACAAAGTCTGAAGGGCTTCTGATACAGAGGGTAGCATTTGAAAGTCAGCATTAAAGCAAGTATCATTGGAAAGTATAGTTTGTGCATAAATTTTATTTTTGGCTGATTCTAAATTAATTCTTAACAATCCCATTCCACTTAAAACATATTTCATAGAAGCCACTAAATTATCCATAACTGTGGGTCTAAAACTAAGTAATTCTTCTTTAGCAAAACCATCACTGTGAATAATTTTCATTTGTTTAACTAAAGTACTTTTTCCACTTTCTCCTGCACCTAAAAAAAAAAAAAATAATTAACGGTAATGTTTTAAAAAGTAAATATTTAAAAAAAAAAAACTAAAAATTCATATGTTACTATTAAACTGAAAATATTTTGAATTTATAAAGTAAACTATAAAAAATTTGTTTGTATACAAAGAAGCATGCAACATGCAAGCTCACCTAAGAGTAAAATTTTAATGTGATGATTTTCTTGTTTAGCTAAAGCAGCCAGCTGCCGATCTATTTCCTCGCTTCTGCGGCGAGCTGCCGCTTCTTCCCGATTAAGAGTCAAACATCCACCCATTCCATTTTATATCTAAAATTACTTGTAAAAACATATCAGCGATGTAAACAGAACCACAATGACGCTAATTTGCGTGAGACCACAAGTACGTTCAGAAACCCAACTTTCTTAAGAACGTAACTTTAGCAATAACTATAGCAGTGAGTTTTTTAGTATTACTTGAAAACAGTCTAAAAAATTAAAATACAGTTTTCAAATATTACAACTTAGTTTTAAACAAAAGCAAAGAATGACGGCCCACGATCAGATGAAAGCAATGCTTGATCAATTAATGGGAACCGGGAGAAATGGTAAATATTTCTTAATTTGTTTTTTTCCACTTAGTTACTTTTAATCCATTGATTGTTTCATATATGATGCAAAATGGTGGCCAGTGAGGCCTCATGAATAGGTGTTTAATGATCCTAATTTTGTTTCGAAATATACATTCTTACTTTAAAATAATTCAGTAATTCTTCTAATTTTTTATTTTTACTACTGCGATACGAAACAACATCCATTTAGTTTATTTAGATTTTTTCATAAATAAATGTAAACGTCATTTCGTATTCCGAACTTATAAAATCAATTATTGCTCTTCTTACTTGGAAATAAAAAAAAAAAAAAGCGATTTTTCGAAAAATATTTTTTATTTTGTTACTCAATATAGAATATTTTGGATTTTAGGTGAAAATAACAGATATCATGTCAAATTTACGGACGCAAAAGTTTGTAAAAGTTTTTTACTCAACTGCTGCCCACATGAAATTCTGGCTTCTACAGTAAGTACAGTTTATTTTAATAGATATCATTTTTAAAAAAAAGTAAATATAATATTACCTAAATCAAATGTACTTAGTGTTATTTAAATAAAATCACCCTGCATTTTTGCATTTATTATTAAGTAATAATGCTAAAAAAAAAAGTTTTACAGTATTATAAGTCACGAATTCTTAGGTGTGAATTTTCATTATAAGTTTAAAATAAATTTCAAAGGCATTTAATAATTTATGTTGAGCGTCATGAAAATATAGTTTTTGATAATGTAAAAATTATTTTTGCAAAACAGCCCATTTTTAATATTATTATTCTTCTCAGTTTTTTTTTTTTTTAAATTCATTGCATAGGTCTCTGTTTCTGTATGAGTAAATTTTATTCTTCTCATAATGTTGTTTAATATTCGATTTAAAATTTCTAAACATCTTATTATCCATTATTCCTTAAAATCAATTTCATTTAAAAATATGAGATTGCCTTTTTTTGATTAAACAAAAACTAATTAGATCAACATTACAGTTCTTTTCAGAGTTTGATTGAGCTGTGAATAAGGGTTAGGATGTTCTGTGAGTACTCCCTTAATATTAAAAACTCCATTTTTTTCTTTTCCAGCTGCAGGGCTAGTTTGAACACAGAAAACTAAAATTTATCAAACTTTTGTCTGATTTTATGTCAAATTTAAAAAAACCAAAATTTTGTTTTTACAATTTGTTTTTTTTTTTAAAAAAAAAATAAAAAGCCTTTAAAGCTTTTTTTATTCGTTGGCATGAAATCAGATATTGAAGTAATTTGTTAACTAAATTAATATTAACCATGAACAACATGTCATTTTTGCTTAATATTGCAAAGACGAACTTTTTTTTCTCTCTGAAATTTTTTTTTTTTTTTTTTTTTTTTATAGATGCTTAACTAATATTTTGTTGGCTGTTTTTTTTTTTTTAGTCCAACATAAAAGGCTAAAAAGTATTTAAATTTAATGTTCGTCTGAGCAAAAAAAAAAAAATATTTTTTTTTGATGATTAAAAGCCATTTATGTATAAAATTTATGTAGAAAATACATAATTTTATGTTAATAAAGAACTGTTAAATATTAAGCATTTTAAAAATATATGAATAAATGGTTTTTAATCATATTGTTAACGTTACTTCATTCATACTCTGCAAATAATTTTGTTAAGCTGTGATCATTGAAAATGGCAGTTAAGGGTAAAGTACTGCAATATTAATCGAAGCTGCCATGTCAAGTTAATTTTTTCTTTTTATGCTGCATTATTTTTGAGCATTTAAACAATTCAAGTTTTTATAAAAAAGTAATTTTGATTGAGAGATATTGATTTATAAATTTTTTTCATCATTTAAAAATTAAATTTTCAAATGAGCATAAAGAAAAAATTAACTAGATTTTTTGTTTTGTGATCGATCACCTATTCTATAATTTTCATGTTTGTACCAAACTTTTTTTTTGGGTAAGTATTTTAAAATAATTAAATAAAGAGAAAAAAAAAAAAAAAAAAAAAAAAAATCAATTGCAAACTTTTATAGTTTTGAATTAGTTATTCACGGTATTCTCCAATAGAGGCAAAGAACAACAATTGTTTTGGGTATGTGTTTTTATTTTTTAACCGGCAAGGAATCAAATTCCCACGGGCGAATCAAAATGGGTAAAAAAATATTTAAAAAAAAATAAAAATAAAAAAAATAATAATAATAATAATAATTATAACTAAGAAATTAAATTATAAAATATGTGTTTAATAAGATTGAGTTAAACATTTTGAGAAAAAAAAAAAAAAAAAAAAAAAAATTTTTTCCCCCCTTTTCAATTGTTTTCCCTTGAATTAAATAAAACATCCGCCCCACCAGTATGCGGATCCGCCAGAATCTTCTTGTCACGAATGGAGGGGAGTCCGGTTGGAGTTGGATCAAGATTCTGTCTCCTGTAAGTCTTGAAAAAAAATTTATATTTATGGTGGGGTTTTCATTTTCTTTCTCATTTACTTTGATAATTGTTAGTTTTTCCTAACCTTATAAGAATGTTTTTGTAATTTTTAGTCATAAATGAAAAAAAAAAAAAAAAAAAAAAAAAAAAAGTATGCTTTAAACTAAGACTTATATTCTTGTTGAATTAATTATAATTTGATCCATATTTTTGAACATGAGTAAACATATTTATTAAAATAATATATATTTATCCGAGAAAAATTAAAATTTTTATACTTCAACTGATATTATTTTATAAGTTTTTTTTCTTTTTATTAAATATTACAAATAGCATGAAATTTTATTATTTTTTTTTTTTGGTTAATTTTAAGGACGTAGAATAAAGAAAGAAAGATAGATAGATAGATAGGCATCAGGATTTCTACTTTAATTTAAAAAAAGCCTTATAAGACTATTAAGATTAAGGAATAAAAAAAAAAAAAAATATTTATAAATCAAATCAATTATATTGGAAAAAAAAAAAAAAAAAGGGTTACCACCATTTTTATTCGTATCGAAAATTATTTAAAAAAATTTTTGATTGTTTTCTTTTATTGTTTTTTTTTTTTTTTTTTTTTTTTTACCTTTTATGTTTTGAAAACCTTTTTTTTGTTGAGTTTGAAAAAAATAAAAAAATATTAATTAAAGTTTTTAAAAAAAATCTCTGTATTGAAACAAATGAAAAAAAAAAAAAAAAAAAAAAATGTTTTGTTTAAATCATTTATAATATCAATAAAAAAAGAAATTTTTGTGGGAAAAAAAAATATGTTTGAATGAAATAAGTTAAACAACCGATTTTGATTGAAAATTGAAATAATATATGTTTGTTACATAACTGTATTTTTTTTTTTTTCTTCGTTAAAAACCGATGAAAATAAAAGTATTTTAGACATTTAATTTGACATTTTTGCATTTAATAACATTTAATTATATTTAAAAATTATTAATTAAAAGTGTGTAAAACTTTTATTGTATTATTATTTTCAGAAGTCATATTCATAATTAGGTATGATTATTTTAAAATGATAATCAATTCAGGTTTCTTTTTTCAGCGGATGGATTTAGGAGATTGTCAAAAAATTCACGATCTAGCTCTCCGTGCTGATTATGAACAAGCAGCCAAAACTCGGGATTATCATTATGATATAACGGTATGTTGAGTTTTTTAATTGAAAATTGTTTTTTATGCATTACGTACATATTGAAATAAATTTTTTTTTTTTTCTCTCTCTCTCTCTCTCTCTAAGGCAATGGAACATTTACAATCTTTTATTGGGGATTGCGATCGTCGAACAGAACAAGCAAAGCAACGTCTCGCGGAGACACAAGAAGAATTGTCTGCCGAAGTTGCTCAAAAAGCCAACAAAGTTCACGAATTAGCCGAGCAAATTGGTGAGAAACTTGCTCGCGCAGAACAGCTTGGAGCTGAAGGGCTAGTGGAAGAAAGTATGAAATTGATGGGAGAATTGGAAGATCTTCGTAAAAAAAAGGCTTTAGCGGAGCAAGAATACAGGAACTCGATGCCGGCGAGTAGTTATCAACAGCAAAAGTTGAGGGTGTGCGAAGTTTGCTCTGCTTATTTGGGAATTCACGACAATGACAAACGATTGGCCGATCACTTTGGTGGAAAACTTCATTTAGGATTTATAAAAATTAGAGAAAAGTTAGCAGAGCTCGAAAAAGCAGTAGAAGCCCGAAGAAATCAAAGAAGCGATAGGAGTCGCGAGAGAGATAGAGATGAAAGACAAAAGGAAAGGTAATTAAGTTTATTTTTAATTTGCGAGGGCTTTTATCTCGTGTTCGTTTGTAATTATTATTATTTTTTTTTGTATGACAGAGATAGGAGAGATAGAGATGATAAAAGAGAAAGAGACAGAGATAGATCCAGTCGCGATCGTTCCAGTCGGGATAGAGATCGACATAGGGATCGGAGTCGACACGAACGTTCGACTTCTAGATCTCATAGACGTTCAAGAAGTGATAGTCGAGACAGGAGTAGTCGATCATCTCGATCTCACAGATCCAGATCAAGGGAAAGGCGTAGAGATAGGGATTCGGATCGTAAAAGGAAACTGGAGCGGTAGGTTTATCTTTTTTTTTTTTTTTTTTTTTTTTTAAAGATTATTTACATAGATTTTTAACTTGTACACGTTTATTATTTATTTTTGGTTTTTTTTTTGCTTTATTTTTTTTTTTGTGTAAATTTGCAAATAAATAAATTGACTTTAACCGTTGCACTATTATTGTAATAATTGAAGATAATCCAACTACAGGGAAAATGGAGATTCCAGGATTTACATGAATGATGATGATGATAATAATATAGATGGGAAAAGAATAAACGAATTGACTCGAATATGTGAAACAGATGAACATTCTCAACTGGATCTTCAAGATATGGATGAATCCAATGATTAAAAAAAAAAAAAACCAGTACAAGACCCAATTATTACAATTGAAGTTTTTTTTTTTTTTTTTTTCATTTGCATGTATATATGAATTTAAAAAAAAGAAATCTTATAAAAAAAATTACTTTAATTTTAATTGTTAATATTTGTTTGAAAAAGTTTTCAATAATTTTTTATATGTAATTAATATAAATATTGGGTCTCTGTAGGTTGTAGGAAATTTATTATAAATTACAAATACATATTTTTAAATTTAAAGTTCACTTTAATTTACAAAAAAAAATCAATTCTTTTCATAATTTTTGTTTTTTAATGTCTCGTGTTAATGGCGAATGCTTAACAAATTTAAGAAAAAAAAATGTTCAGGATGTTCAAATTGACGGAAAACATTTTGTTGTTGAAGGAAAAGTAAAAGAAAATTTTTTAAAGTCCTTTAGTTAAACTAAAAAAAAGTATAGATAAATTATTTTTAAAAAAATGATCTCTAAAAGTCATCATCATCATCATCATCATAATTGGAAATTAAATATTAATATATTTTTTTTAATAATTTAATATAAAATAATTTTTGTTTCCTTTAAATAAAAATAAAAAAATTTTTTACAAAGACTGAATTAAAAAAAAAAAAAAAAAAAGACATCATAATTTTACAGACACACACACATGAATATTTTTACGACCTGATTTATTATTATTATTATTATTATTATTATTATTCAATTAAAAAGATTTTATTTATTTATTTATTTTATTTTCTTTCAAAATTATTAATAATAAATATATAAAAATCGTTTTTATGCAATTTTTCTATGTATGTATGTGAGATGATAGATTTATTTGAAGAAAATAAATTAATGTAAAAATAAATAAATAATAATTTTTTTTTTTTTAGGTATAATTTACAACATGGATATGGATAATGAATTTTTTTTATTAAACAAGTAAATTATTGTTTTAATTTTTTTAAGAGAACGTTTATTTATTTATTTATTTTTCATTCAGTTTCATACAAAAAAAAAAAAAAAAATGAAGAACGTGAATGAAAAAAAAAAAAAATTTTTTTTTAAACAAAAAGTTTTTTTGCTTACATGCAGATAAGAAAAGTGTGAAGGTTATTTAATTTCTTTTTATTTATTCATATGATTTATTATTATTATCATTTTAAATGATTTATTAATTTTCATATGCAGAGGGTTTTTAAATTATTATTTTCTCGCAAATAATAAATATAATGAATTTTTTTTCGTAAAGTTCGTCCATAAAGTTATTAATGCAATTTTTTTAAAAAATATTTTAATATAAATGAAAATTAATTTTCTTTTGCTTTTCAATTATTTTTATTAATAATTTTATGAGTTAATTAACATTTTAAAAAAATTTATTTATTATTTTATTCAAAAATTGCAATAAAGCATATCGTGAAAAAAAAAAAAAAAAATTTTATTTAAACAAAAATTACAAAAACAACAACAAACAATGTTTTCTTTCTTACGCGAGCGTTTTTCTTTTTTTTTTCTTTTAGAAATGTTAATCGAATCATTAATTAATTAATTAATTTATTTTTTTAACTTTTTTTTAAACAAATTAGAATACCAAAAAAAAAAAAAAAAATTAATTCTAATTGAACAAATAATAATAATAATTAAATGAACAATCAGGTTCTTAATTTAATTTTTTTTATTTTTAAATTGTCTTTAAATAAAATAAAAATAATAATTATTATTATTATCGTACGTAAATGTCGCATTTAAATCCAATAAATAAATCTATTAATATTTCAATAGCTGATGATAATAATAAGTGTAATATTATTATTATTAATAATTATTTAAATTAAAATCGTTTAATTACATGTTTATGTAATTTCCAATGAAAAATTTAAAATTTTCTTTAAAAAAAATTTTTTTTTTTTTATTGGTCGCGTGTATCAATAATAATTTTATATTTAAATAAACAAAAACAAATTAATTTTTATTTTTATTTTTGACAAATACATAAATAAATAAATAAATAAAAATTTTTTTTACCCTAAAATTTAAAAAAAAATTCGGTTCATTTATAAATAAAACATAATAAAATAAAATAAAAAAAAAAAAAACATTAAATATTAAATAAATAAATTGTGCCAAAAAAAAAAAAATTCTTAGGCGCGTTTTAAATTATTATTAATTTAATTATTAATAAAATAATTTAACTTAATTAATAATAAAAATAATTATATAAAAAATTATTTTAAAAAAAAAACATGGCTAACCATCAAATATTAATATTTTTTTTTTTTTAATATAATTAACATCGTAAATTGAATTATTTGTTAGGAAAAATTTTTTAATGTTAATTTAATTTTGAATTTTTAAATTTTTTTTACTAATTATTATTATTATTAATAAATATTAAAAAAAAAAAATGTTTTTTTTAAATAAAAATTATGCTACGTAAAAATGGCCTGTGATTATAATTACCGTTATGCCATTATCCGATTGAATTGTTTTGGCTTGTAAACTTGGGATTACGAAGAGTTGTATTTAAGCCTAACCGGTATTTCGTCATTGTCGAAACGAATAATAATAATAATAATATATATATTTTTTTTATATTAAATAATAATAATAGAAAATGAAATTGATTGTTGTTGTTGTTGTTATTTGAAAATGGCATTTTTTTTTAATTTTATTTATTATTTTATTTAATAAATTAAAAAAAAATGTAATTATTAAGAATTATCTCATGTATAAGGGGAGGCGGGGGCGCTGCATAAGATTTGTTAATGTTTTTCTTTTTAAATAAAATACAGTAATAAGAGTTTTTTAAATTATTATTATTATTATTATTATTATTATTATTATTATTATTTTTTTTTTTTTTTATATAAGAAATTCGAAAAATTCGTGCAAACGTACAATAAAATAATCGTTCTTGCTGAACTTTTTATTAATTTCCCGGGTTTCAATAAAGAGATGCACACCCAATTCAACGCCGAGTTGCAGCAACGTAAAAGAAACGTAAGTTGATTTATTTGACTATTAAAAACTAATATAATATGTGAGTCTTTTTAACAACGTTATTCGGCCACGTATAGCGGATCAATAAAATAATTAAATTTAACAATTATTCGTGGGTAATAATAATAAATAAATAAAGAATAAAATATTTTTTAAATAATATAATTAATTGGAATTAGTTTTTTATTTAAAAAAAAATTTTTTGTTTAAAAAAAAAGTAAAATTTTTTTATATACGGACGCCAGCTCGACGGTTTAAAGAGCCTGAGCATTTTGATTGGTTGAATTTCTGTGAAAATAGAACTGTGGTCATGGCTTCTTAATCGGCCATGATAACGCGAGTTCGCGAAGTTTTTTAATTAAAAGCATTTTAAAAGTATTTTTAAGGTATTTATTATGTTTAAAAAAGCTCTTTGTGGTTTTCTCTCTGGTATGTGATAAAATATTTATAATGGTAAGCAGTGTGGTAATACTTTTTTAAGAGTGTAATCAATCTGTTGATTTCTCAATTTTTATTTCTCCATTTAAATGAATTTTATTTTACACAAAGTAACAATATTTAAAAAAAAAGGTGGTGTTAAAACCTATGCGATTCCTAAATTCTTATTTAAGTATCTTAATAAAGAAATATTCATACTTTTATAACACTCTAAAAAAAAAATTAGCGTTTCATCTTTGGGTCGGAGCTCTTTATTTGTCAGTGAACTCCGCCATATTTGGCCTATTCTATTCTATTGTATTTGGGTCCGAAACAATAATTTAATTTGCGTTTATAATATTTTTTATGTTATTTATTTCGATAAAAAAAATAATTTTTAATCGTATTAAGTATACAAATGTCAACTTAAATTTTACTAAAATAATTGATTAAATATAATAGCCAAAGTTACGTTTTGTTTTGTAATTTTTTTTTTTTTTGCATAGGTTTTATTTTTACCTTGGAGCGTAAACAGTTTGAGTTCAATTTTTGTGTCTTAATAATTAAAGTAAAGGCATTAACTAATTTTTATTGTTACAATTTTTAAAACTTTTTTTTTTTTTTTTTTTTTTCTTTAAAAAAACAAATTTGTTTATTGCAATACATTCTTAATGAGTTAGTGAATATTTATTATTTGTTTAAATGCTAAATGCAGCATTTTAATAATTGGTAAAAGTTAATAAAAAATTTTAAAGAAAAAATTTTTTATTTAGATTATGCCTCAGTGATTTTTATCTAATAACATTGTGGGCAGGTGTTTTACCCATTTGTGCAAGTTTTTATCCTGAATACGCTTTGTTTATTCAATATCAACTATAGTTCAAATATTAAGACTAAAATTTAGTTATATTAGTTAGTAAGAAATGAAACTTAGTCCAATAAAAGGTTTTGGATTGTGCATCATGTCGAAATGCCTTAATTCTGCTAAACCAAATATAGTATTGACTGAAGATGTTAATCATTCCATCGAGAATGAAAATCATTCCAAAGAGAATGAAGAATTAATACCAAAACAAAGCTCAAATCGCTCAAATAATAACGATATGAGAGATAATACTCAAATGAAGTTGCAATATTACTCTCCCATGGTTTATGCTACCAGCATAGAATGTGATGGACCTGCTTCAAATATAAGGTAAGAAACTTTAATTTCATTTTTTTTTTTTTTTTTTTTTTTTTTACTTGCAAATTTAAATATAAAATTTAATATTTTTAAAATTAATTAGATTATTATTGGTGTTTGGTTGTTATTTTTAAACTAAAGATTTTGTTTTTTTGCTTTATTACATTGACATTTGGTTGTTTTATGAATTTTTTAATAGTTATATTACATTATGAAGTTAAAAATTTTATTTTTATTTTGTAATTATAAAAAATTTTGCAACACGAAAAAAAAAAAAGGGTCTCGTTATAAATTTATAGATGGGGTATTCCAAAAGGTCTTGGTCTTCGAGGTGGAGGAGAGAACTCTTTGAATACAGGAACATCTGGATGGGGTACCCCAGCAGCATCAGGAGGTTCTAGCTGGGGCGGTAATCCTCCAGGTCCGCCTCAAGGTCAATGGGGTGCCAACAGGCCTCCTAACCAATCTAATACCAATGCTACCCAACAGCAGGGTTAGTCAATTTAATAAAATGAAATTATCTTATAATAAAGCAGTTATTTTTATTTAACTAATAATTTTCAAGTTTGATTTTTTCATTAACATTATTTTTTAAAATTTGCTCGATTATAGGTACAGATTTTAATCAGAACAAAACACAAAATAGTGGACAACAACCTGGGCCTTCACAAAATCAAAGCAATGCTCAACAATCACAGCAACAGGGTGGTAACAATAGTCAACAACAATCCTCTTCTCAAGGGCAGAATCAATCTGGAAATCCTCCCAATACTAGTTGGGCTCAAGCTGCTGCAAAGGGGTTACCAAATTCTAATCAAAGCCAAAATGCTGCTCAAAGTAGCGCTACTAAACAATTAGAACAACTAAATAATATGAGAGAAGCTCTTTTCAGCCAAGATGGTTGGGGAGGCGTAAGTATTTATTTATTTTTTAATAACTGAATAAGAGAAATCTGCAAATTAATTTGGTTTAAGTTTACTGAACTTAATTTGAAGAGATTTTTAAAATTTATTTTTCAAATTTTTTCTATAAAGCAACATGTCAATCAAGAAACTAATTGGGAAACTCCTGGTTCTCCTGAGCAAGGAGTAAAGAGTGATTCTCAAGGAAACAGTGGAAATGCCTCGGGTGTTTCAGCACCAATGTGGAAACCAAATATTAACAATGGTACAGATTTGTGGGAAGCTAATTTAAGAAACGGTGGTCAACCTCCTGCTCAGCCACAAAATAAAACTCCTTGGAACCACACACCTTCAACTAATTTGGGTTAGATTTTTATCAAATTTAAGAGTTTTTATATATAAATTATATTAAATTTTACTAAAAACTTTGTTTTTGTGTTTTAGGAGGAACTTGGGGAGAAGAAGATGAAACAAATGATTCCTCTAATGTTTGGACTGGCGTTCCACCTAATAACACTAATAATTCTTGGTCAGGGCCCAATAATACTAATAATTGGCCCTCTGCTCCCGAGAAAAAGGCTGAGTGGACTGCTAATAGCACTTCTGGTGCCACCGGTCCAGCGTGGGGTGATCCGAGAAATGTTGCAATTGATCCCAGGGAAATGAATCGAGAAATGCGTAAGTTTAATTTCTATTATACTGTAAATTAACATGTGATTGTTTTTGTTTTTTAATTTCTGCCCAAAAAAAATACTTTTTAATTTGAAACCAATTAATTTTTTTATGATAGCTGGTGGTGTAATGAGAGGAGATCCTCGAGGAGTTTCAGGAAGACTTAACAATACATCAGAAATGTGGGCTATGCAACAGCAGCACCAAACACAACAACCTCAACAACCACAACATCCTCCGAATAAAATGGGACCTAGCGTGCCACCAACTGGTGAGCTTTTTTTTTTTTTTTTTTTTGATTTTGCCTCTCAAAATTAATTTTTAAATTTAATTTTCTTTAATTATTTTCTCTAAATTATTCAGGTACAAATCAATGGTCGGGTAATTTACCAAAAGAATTGACTGGTATGCCTGGAAATCCTCCAAAACCTACAGCTGGGAGACATCTCTCCTGCTCAAAGACGAAATATTCCTAACTATGACGATGGAACATCTTTATGGGGCCAACAGCAAGCACGTACAGGAATGCAACTCAAGGAGGTAGTTTGTAAAATTTAATTTATTTTCGTACAGTAAACCATCATCAAATTTCACTGCTTTATTACTTTTTTGATTTAATGCAAAAAAATAAATCTTTAGCAGCTCCTAATAAAAATTTGTCACATTGGAAAGACTTACCCGCTGGTAGTATGGGCCGAGGAAACATGCCTTGCCCTCCTGGAATGCCACAAAACAGAATTCCTGGAGCTGGTAACAATATGAAACCTGACAATCCCGTTTGGGGTCAACCAGCACGAAATGGAGCTTGGGACAGTCATGATGCAGGCCCCCCTGTTGGTAAGTTCTAAATATTATAACATTTAAGTAAGTTTTCAAATTAAATGAATGAAATTAAAATGTAATTTATACTGCAGGAGCTAATTGGGGAGAAGAAGGAAAAGGTCCTAACGGAAATTGGGTTGGAGAACAACCTTTGACTTCTCCTTCTTGGGCAGGAGGTCCTAAACCTAATAAAGCGCCAGGTTGGACTGAAGATTTGATAGATTCATCCTGGGTTCATCAATCGATGCAAAGACAGCAAATGCCGAAACAATTTTCGAAAGATTTGATTTGGGCTAGTAAGCCATTTAAAATGCTTTCTGAAATGAATTTTAAGGTGAGTAGTAAATACTTTTTAAATTTAAAAAAATGACAGTAGAACTTTGATTTCAAATTTGTAATTGCAAATCAATTTTTTTTTTTTTTTTTCTGTAGAAGGAAGACGTCGAAAACGCTTTGAGAACTGCAAATATGAGTGTTCAAGATGCTTTTGAAATTCTTACCGCTACTTCTAGAATGCCAGAAGCGTGGAACAGGAGGCAGGACGAACATTCTTTTGATCAAGCTAATGCATCTTTTTCAAGGGGTTTTAATCCCAGTCAACAAGTATCTTTCCCTCCAGTAATTTATTTTTTTTTTTTTTTTACTCCAGCTTTCATTAATTACACATTTTTTAAAAAAAAAAAAATTTTATTCAATTCTTATCCTTATTGTAGGGTGGTCCAGGAAGTGTTGCAAATAATCCTGCCGCTGCAGGCTTGCTCA
>NW_002987760.1:73176-75446 GCF_000006295.1 Pediculus humanus corporis | reverse complement strand
ACAGCACAGCAATCTAGTAATCAATTAAATCAAGGGCAGCAAAGGCCTGGAACAAGTCAACCTAGTCAGCAACAATTAAAAATGTTAGTTCAACAAATTCAAATGGCAGTTCAAGCAGGGTATCTTAATCATCAGGTATCATCTATATTGTATAAAATATCATAAATAATTTACATTAATTTTTTTGTAAATTAAATCAAGATCAAGTCAAAAACTTGAGTTTAAAATTTGAATGTTTTTTTCAGATATTGAATCAATCATTAGCACCTCAAACTTTGTTTATGCTCAATCAACTTCTTCAACAAATTAAGGTGTTGCAGCAGCTAAATCAACAACACAATTTAATGTGTTTAGGAGGACAGTTAAAAAACAGTAATGCGGCTCTCCAGCTATCCGTTCAAATCACAAAAGTTAAACAAAATATTAGTAATTATCAGGCAAGTTAGGTTTTTGTATTAGAATGGTGGTATATTTTGTGTTTATTTCCTTAATTTTCCTTCCTTTTTTCCTGCATTAGGCAAGTTATTTTTCCAAATTATAATTTACCATTTTAGGAGATTGGACCAAGATTACCCAAGCAAGATCGACAGCTTTTAGATAAAATCAAGAAATTGATTCGAGTTTTAGTAAGTGGGTTAAAATCTCCACATACCTATTTTCCAATCCTGTTAATTAAAGTATTCTATTAATTTTTGAACAGTAAATTCAAATATTTAATTTATCAAAATTTTTTACCATAAAATAATCTATTTTTTTTTTGCAATTTTTCCTTTTTTTTTTTTTTTTTTTTTTTTTTTTTTATATTCTTATGAATGAAAAGCATATTATAATAATAATAATAAGAAAATGATAATTGTTTTGAGACAAGGGTCCGTTTAAAATTACAGCATTTATTTTTTATTTTTAATGTTAATATGTTTTATAAGTTAATATTTATTTGTCTTTCGACACAAATGATGATTTGTTTTGTTAATTTTTTTTTTAGAACCAAATAGCAGCTCAGCAAGCAGCTCATGTTAAGCAGCAGGCACACTTAATGTCGCAAAATGACCCACCAGTCGACTTGTTTAAGTCAAATTTGACTGATCCCCTCAATGCACTCCAAACCAATTTTTCTGATCTCAGTCTTAATAAAGATTCTTCAGTGAGTTTTATTTGATTAAATCTATATATTTAAATTGCACGTGTGAAACTTTACAAAAGGAGTGACACAACTGTTATAAATTAAATATTTGTTTTTAACATTTTAGCAAGCATCTTTTCAGGCCCAGCAATCTCGTTTAAACCAGTGGAAGTTACCGTCTCTTGACAAAGATGGTGAAGGAAACGAATTTAGTCGTGCGCCAGGAACTACCTCTAAAAGTTCATTACCCCAAGGTCATTCATCACCAAATATAAATCCTTTATTGGGACAGACTGATAGGTGAGTAATAATTTTATATTTAATTTAAAAGAAAAAAAAAAAAAAATCGTAAATTAACTTTTTTTTTTATTATATTATTTTCCAGTACTTGGTCTTCAGTTGGCCGTTCGAATTCTGATACGGGGTGGCCAGATTCTGCAACCAATGACATCACATCGGATTCTAAAGATACCCAGTGGAATTCTTCTCAGGCTCCGGCCAATGCATTTGCTGATATTATACCGGAGTTCGAGCCGGGTAAACCTTGGAAGGTTGTATAACTTTTTCAATTTTTCTTTAAAACTTTTAATTTTTTTTTTTTTAAAGCTCTTTATTTAAACAATTAAAATAAAATTTTTTTTAGGGCACACAGATCAAGTCGGTAGAAGACGACCCGTCCATGACTCCTGGTTCCGTTGCTCGGTCTCCTCTTTCACTTGCCACTATAAAAGACACAGAAATTCTGTCTTCCAGCAGTAAGAGCTCACCACCTGCTACAAGCACTGTCGATACAGTCCCTCCACTTAGTTTAAGTAGCTCACCATGGACTTTCAATCCAGCTAGTAGCTCAGTATATACCAGGTAAGTCATTTATTTGAAATCTATTCGGTTATTAAATACGAAAATTTGATTTGATTTTTGAAATTTTTCTTATATTAATTAATTTTTAGCGCTTTATCCAAATTAACCAATTCAAAGCCTTGGGGTGAAACTCCTCCAACTGCAGCAGGGTCAAATGAATTATGGCTAGCTCCAGGTAAAGCTAGAGGACCTCCCCCAGGGTTGTCAGCCAAAGTTCCACAGAATAATTGGGGTTGTGAGTATTTTATTAATTACATTTAAAAATGACTTCTGAATATTTTTATTT
>NW_002987760.1:70689-72974 GCF_000006295.1 Pediculus humanus corporis | reverse complement strand
TTTGCTAAATACTCTTCCAGAGAGGAAGCTAGTAAAGTAAGTCGATGACATTTTTTTATCTAATCTAATATTTAAAAATTTTATTATTATTATTATTATTATTATTTGTTTTTCTTTCTAAAATTTTTAAAATTTCTTTTTATGTTAAAAAAAAAAAATAAAATAAAAAATCAATATTTTTAAATTTGAATAAAAGTTAAACTTATCATTGGCTTCTTTTGTTGCGTTGAAATTTGATATTTTAACTTTTTAATCAATGGCTAATAAATTATTTAAAAAAAAAAAAAAACAAATTCTAATCAGGCACAAATAGCACTGAATAATTGTGTGTTGGGAAACACGACTATATTCGCCGAAAGTCCTGGAGAATCGGATGTTGCAACCATGTTGAATTCATTGGGCCATTCTCAACCTCAGGCAGGACCACAAGGAAGTTCGCAGAATTGGAATCTCAGGGCACAGGCTCCGCCTTTGAAACAACCGTCTGTTAGTGATACGTGGGCTGCAAGTGGAGGTAAAGAAAAAAAAAAAAAAAAAAATTTTTTTTATATCAAGATCGTAGCTAATAATTATAATCACTCGTTAAAGTTTGAATTAAGCGATAAAAAACTCGAAAATGTAATCATCTTTCGATAATTTATATATTCTTATCATTAATAATTTTATTTTATTTTAATAAGATTAAAAAAAGAGAGAAAGGTTATTTAAAATATTAATATTTCTTATTTTTAATGAATTATTTTGTTTTTTTTTTTTTCTATCAGGGGGTAGTAATTTGTGGCAGCCAAATTTATCGGGTAGTACATTATGGGGTACTGAAGGAGACAGTCATCGTACGACACCATCAGCTTCCCTGAATTCGTACTTGCCTCCGGATCTTCTAAATGGAGAATCAATGTAAATTCGTGATTCAGCTCAGGGATAAGTCGAGGGAGGTCTTTCAAACTCTATTTCCTAATTTAACGTACATAATCTTATATATATAAAATTTAATTAATTAATATGGCTGTTAAAACTTAAAAAAAAAAAACAATTCTGATGAAAGCAATTCTTATATTGATAAATTCACATTTAATACATATTTTAATGTTAAAGGAGTTTCCGAAATTAATGAATTAAATTGCTGCGCAATGAAATATAGAAAAAAAAATGTTTAATCCGAGTTACAAAATAATACTTTAACTGTATTAAATATCACTGGCTTTATTTATTTATAGTTAATAGGTAATAATAACATTGATGAATGAAAACTAAAATTAAAAGTAAAAAAAAAAAAAATAAATAAAAATAAATCAAAGCTCTTTCGACTGATAAACTTGAGCGAAAGTGATCTCGTATTACGAAAATAAAATTAGACCATCGAACTGATCATTATACATATACATATATATAAAAAAAAAAGTTAAAAAAAAAAAATTAAAAGAAAAGATAAATTATTAACCATTATATTCTCACAGGTTTTTATTTGGAAAATTAATAATTTCGCGACGATTTCGTTCGCGTCTGTAAAAAAAATAATTTTATGAAATCGCCTAAAAAAAATTAATAATACAATGAATTAAAATAATTAATTAAAAAATCCGGACCAATATTTGAAAAATTTGCTTAATTATTACTGTGTATTTCTTATCGAGTAAAAATTAAATATTATTATTTTAAGGGGAAGACAAAAAAAAAAAAATTAATTATAATCTTTATGTCAAATAATAGTGAGTTTTTTTTTTATAAAGTAAAAGTAAAAAAAGCATTTTTCAGATATTGGCTCGGTACAATCAAATATTATGAAAATACTTAACCAGTGAAATATGAGGTTGTAGTGGTAGATCTTGCTTTTGGGAAAAACTTTTCAAATATGGTTATTAAAATTGTTTGGTAAATTTAAAAAAAAATTTGATGGGTTCACGGTTTCATTGTTTTGTTTCATGAGGTAGTACCGTTATATATTGAAGTAAAGGAGTAACTAAAAAAATGAGCATAAAATAATAATTGCATATATATATATTGATGAAATTTAAATTATACGATTTTTTTTGTAGTTTAAAAAAAAAGAGAAAGAGGTATATAGAAAAAGATCTTCCTTGAACAATTTTTTTTTTTTTTTTTTTTTTTTTTTCTTATTTTAATGTTTGTGCTGTGACAAATCAGTGGCTTTGCCGCTTAGGGGTTAAACAAAAATAAAAAAAAAAAATAATAATAATAAAAACTAAAAAAAAAAAAAAAAAAAAGAGATAATAATTTTTGAAACTGACAAAAAATAGGGCTTACTAAAAAAAAAAATTTTCAAC
>NW_002987760.1:68952-70174 GCF_000006295.1 Pediculus humanus corporis | reverse complement strand
AAAAGAAGAAAAAAAAAATTTACTATTAGGTATTTTTAATGTTAAAATATTTAATAATAATAATAATAATAATAGGTTATATTTCCTTAAAAAAATTTTTTTTTTTTAATAAGAAATGGAAATTTTTTTGTGCTTTGATCCAATTTTTGCCAGGTTAAGGTTTTTTTTTTTTTTTTTTTTTTTTTTTGGGTCAACCAAAATACATTTAGTTGTCCAATAATGTATTTTTACAAAAAAAAAAAAAAAAAAAAAAAAAAAAAGAAAATGAGGGGGAAAATTAAAATTAAAATTAAGTTTTTCCTAATTTGAGATATTTTAAAATCTAATTAAAAATTATTTTTTTGTATTAAGAGTTTATTATTATTATTATTATTATTATTATTATAGTACTATTATATTTTTAAGTCTTACGTCCTAGTTTGTAAGTTTATAAGAAAAAAAAAAAAAAAAAGAAAAGAAAAAAAAAGTCATGCTTATATAAGATAAATAATAATATTTTTTATTTATATTTTTTATTTTTTAAAAATTTAACAGGATTAGATTTTAAATCATGATACCGAAATACTTGAATTATTTTATTTTACAGATTTATAGTTAAAAAAAAAAAACCCCTTCGCTTTTCACTAATTCTGCCATTTTATTATCATTATTATTATTATTATTATTTTTTCTCGTCTAGTGTGTAAATTATTAAAAATAAAACCTGTTGAATTATTGAATTTATTTGCAGGATGAAAGCAATTTATTGTTCGCATATATATTTAATTATTTATTATTAATTATTATTATTATTTAATTAATGAAAAAAAATAAGTCTTAATTATTATTGGATAATTTAATTTAATCTACTTGATTTTTAAATGTGATACAATTTAATTAAAATAAAAAGTTGGATAATAATAATAATAATAATATTAATAATGATAATAGATTTAACGATAAGTTTCGTAATAATAATAATAATAATATTAATTATAAAAATGTGTATATATATATAATGTGCGAGTACATATATATATATATATATATATATATATATTTACACGTAAAAATATATGTATAGTATATAATAATAATAAATAGTTATAACATAACATATAATTATGTCAATTGTTAAAATAAGTTTTCGCAATGTCGATATTTGATATATAGATGTTTATTCTTTTATTTATAGGTTAGGATAAAATGAAATAGTACTTTATTATTACCATATATATATATA
>NW_002987760.1:65273-68225 GCF_000006295.1 Pediculus humanus corporis | reverse complement strand
GTAAATATGTAAATTGATCACAATAGGTTATAATGTTTATTATATATGTATTGGGAGGGGATTAATTAATTAATTATATAATTAATTAATTGATAATTATTATTATTATTAAATGTTTATATAAAAAGGAGCGTGGGAATTTATCGGTGGTAGTAGTAATAGTACTAGTAGTAGTAGTAGTAGTAGTAGTAGTGGTAGCGGTTGAGTCTTTAACAAATTTTAATCAGATGCCAGATTTTATATATATATATATATATTCGATACATACAAAAGTTAAAAAACTCACAGTATATATATATATATATATATAATTAAAATTAACGATGATAATAATAAAAATATAAATCGTCCTTTTTACTTTAGATATAATTCAAAATAAATTAATTGACCAAAAAAATAATAATGATAAATAAATAAATAAATAGTTTACGCATTTTTTAAAAACATATCAAAAATATTAAAAAAAAAAAAAAAAAAAAAAAGGAAAAGGAAAGGATTTTTGATAATGTTATCATAAAAAAAAGAAAGTCACGTGTGTTGTGTATACATTTAACTAAGGGTTTATTTATTTATTATTTACCTTTGCTAAAACGTGTTACTAAAACTAAAAAAAAATTTATTACATTTGTATATATAGGTACATAAATGTGGGTGGACATTTTATTTATGGATAAAGTTTATTATTATAGCCGAAATTTGTGCGACCTTTATTATTAAAAATTATTATTATTATTATTTTTTCTTGCTCATTATTTACGTATTAAAAATTTGGTTTTTTATTTAATTAATTCAAAATGATTAATATTTGGCTTTTTTTAAATTTATTTTATTCATAGAAGAATTTTTGAAACTATATAAAAATAAAACATGCCTTTTTTTTGAAATGTAAAAATCATAATAATAATAATAATGATAAAGTAAAAGGGACTTGATAATATTAAAAGAGTACGTAATAATACAAAATTAAATTTTTTTTTTTTTTTTTTTTTTGCTTTCATTACACGATTGATGAAACTTTTTTTTTAAAAATTGGGACCGATCTTAGAAATAATAACACATAAATCAAAGCAATTGTATTTATTATTTAAAAGTAATAAAAATGAAAAGGAACAATTTTTAAAATTATCCGGTGCTATTTCATATAAATGCCATTTTATATAAATTAAAACAATATAACAAAAAAAAAAAAAAAAATTTTAATATTGTGATACTATTCCAGTTACCATTTGCAAAAAAAATAATTACAATATTAATTATTAATTAAAAATAAAATATTTAAAAAAAATAATAATAATAATTTTTTATTATTATTATTGTTAACTGGAAAAAAAAAAAAATAAATAAATAAATCAAAGACTGATTTGTCTAATTAATAAAATGTAATAAATTTTTTTTTGTTTTTTTTTCACACTCGAATGAGAAAATAAATAAGAGAATTATTAATTAATAAAACTGTATAATTGCACAAGAAAAAAATGTGAATGTACAAAAACAAATAATAATAATGATTTCTTTTTTTTTTTTGGCAAAATTTTCAAACAAATAAAAATCGTGGTTATTATCAATAATTATTTTAATTAATTAAAATATTTAAAAAAAATTGTTCTTTTTCATTTAACAAAAAAAAAAAAGTTACCATTTTTGTTTAAATAATAATAATAGTAATAATAAATTAAACACCAATGTAATTTTTTTTTTTTTTTTTTTGCCAAAATTTTATTAAATATTTCGTAAATGTGAATTATTATTATTATTATTATTATTGTAAAACTTCAACTCAAAATTTTTTTATTGATTTTTCGGGTAAATACTATTAAAATGATTATTATTATTATTAATTATTTGATGAAAAAGTTTCACGTATTTAAATTTAAAAAAAAAAAAATCAACAACATCTTAAAGTAGTAATCTGGCATCTTTTCAATTTTTTTTTTTTTATAGTGAAAAAAGACTTTCATCCATTTTTTTTTTTTTAAACCTAAAAATTAAGGTACAAAAGGCACTAACTGCTATGATTTATTAAACCATCCGTCATAGTTTTGTTTAGTTTTTTTTTTTTAAATAATATTTAATGACTATATAAATGTATTTCATAACAATTTGTTAAAGACACTTAACTGTATTGGATTGTTTGATGTTGATGATGATGATAATGATGATGGTGACGGTTATTTATATATTGTGATTAAATTTATATATATATATTAAAAAAAAAAAATCAAAAAAAAATTGTTAAAAAAAAATTTAAAATAAATAATTAACCATAGATAATATAGCATTTACCCATTTTAAAAAAAAATAATAGTAATGATAATTAATAATAATAATAATTAATAATTAATATTAATAATAATAATAATAGTATAAGTAATCGTAAAATAATATAAAAATGTGTTAATAATAATTTTTTGAGTTGAAGTCTTAAAAATTATTTATGTAAGGTTAAGGTGGTGTGTCTCCATATTTAAAAACAAAAGAAAAAATTAATTGTAAAACCTGCTTTAACGTTTATAATATTATTTAGTTTTATTTGTATTTTCGTCTGCTTTTGAATGAAAGAAAGGGAAAACCAAAAAAAAACTGGGAAAAATTTTCTCACAGTGTATTGGAAAAAAAATAAAAAATTACTGCTAATGTAACAGAGGAGGAGGGTGAAAAGAAAATTCTGGCAGAGTAATTAAGACTGCAGTATTAATTAAATAATAATAATAATAATAATAACATGTCAATAAATATTCAGGCCGATCGAATAAGTGATAAATAAATAAAATTATGTAAAAAAAAAAATGAAAAAAATTTTTTTTTTTAATTTAAATTTAATTTAAATAATTTTTTTCATTTTTTTTTTTTTTTTTTTTTTATTATTATACTGAATATTTAAAGCCATGATTGTGAGAAAAATGCTTTAGACTAAACAACCACGGAAAAATCTCACTTTTTTTTTTTTTTTTT
>NW_002987760.1:62596-64542 GCF_000006295.1 Pediculus humanus corporis | reverse complement strand
ATTATTTTATTATTTGTTAATTATTATTATTATTATTATTATTCGTCGTATGGTTTTGTTTAAAAAAAAAAAATTAAAAATGGCTGTTAATTAATAGGTTCCATACATACATTTATTTATTTTTTTTTTTTTTTTTTTTTGTATAATGAAGAAAATATTTGTAAAACCGAGTAAAACTAATTTTTTTTCCCTCAAAAATATGTTTTTTTTAACGTGTAAATTTATATTTATATTATTATGTATACATATATAATATATATAGATATGCGTGTAAATAAAATAATGATTAATCATCGCAGCCATGACATTTTTTTTTTTTTTTTGAGATGAATTATTAATAATAAAAATTACTGCGAGAAAATTTAATTATGACGAATCATTATTATTATTATTATCATTTATATTATTAAAATTATTATGCGATTGTATATTATATATGTATACATAAAATTGCGAATCGAAAAATTTAATAAATAACACATAAATTATTACTATACTACGATGCCTGCCTAACGCGATAGCGTTTGTTATCAGACATTAATTATATATATTTATTAATAGGTGATAATGGGGAAGAAAACAAAAAAATTATTATTATTATTATTATTATTATTTTGTTTGTTTGTTTTATTAAGTGAGTTTTACTCGGTTGTTGTTTATGTTGTCGTTGTCGTCATCGAATTGGGAGATTGATTTGATAAAATTAATCGATGCACGTGTGCACGTATGTTACGTAAAATTAATATTTTAATCTCTCTCCCCCCCTCACCCCCCCGAACAGTTACTGTAATAGTAATAATAATAATAATAATAATAATCATTGAATAATAATAATAATAAGGTTTTTAATTATTAGTTTTTAATATTAAGATAGATAGTCAATAATTTTATTAGTTATTATGTGTATAGGTTATATATATATATATAGTTTAAAAAACATAGGTTATTTTGAAGTCTTGCATTGTAAGAATCGATGAGTAAATGAATGATTTTTGTAATGATTGATTGATTGATTGATTGTCAAGTCATTTTTTTTCTAAGTCACAAAAATTTTCTATATATATAAATTCTCTTAAATTAATAAAAAAAAAATAATATTATAAAAAAAAACTTTTTTAAATACACCTTAGTCATATTCAGTCAAAAAATTTATCGATTTTTTTAAAACGTTATATTGATAATAATAATAATAATAATAGTAATTGAAATCATCATTAAATATAAAAAATATAAAATAATAATACTAGTTACACAAGAATATTGCTTAAAGATCTCACTCGGTACGACTGTTTTACTGTATCAAAATTAATAATAATAATTATAAATATTGTTATAGATTATTATATATATTATTATAAATCTGTAGAAAAAAAAATATTAAATTCATAATCACCTAATCTGGTCAACAAAATAATTAAATAAAGACAATTGAAAACAACCAAACAAACGGGGGTTCTGAAAATGTTATCGATGATTATTGTATTGAAAAAATAAGGGAAAATTAATTTTCCCTTGGTTAATGTTTTATTTATTAATTATCAACTTAAATAATTTTTCGGGCCAATATTATGTATATTTTTGAGAAAAAAATTAATTGATTATTAAAAGGCGAACTTTTATTTATAATAATTTCAAAAAAATTATTTGTTTTTTTTTTTATCCAAAAGGTGGTTGTGAAAATTCAATATGTGATAAAATGTGTTTTTTTTTTTTTTTTGTTTTGTTTTGTGTAAAATTAATAAAACGATTCTGATTTTCATTATGTAATACCATTCGAATAAATTTATGTATACATAATATATGTATGTGTGCGTGTGTGTGTGTGGGGGTATTTAAAATATGGTATCAGTTCCTCAAAATCACGAGGATTATAAATATCATTCTTCGGGATTTTAAAGCTTTAAAAAAGAAAAAATTAAATTTGGTTTGTAGTTCGCCTTTCATTT
>NW_002987760.1:59490-61178 GCF_000006295.1 Pediculus humanus corporis | reverse complement strand
AATCAATAATAATAATAATAATAATAATAATAATAATAATAATAATAAATCAATAATACATTTGATGATGATGAAATGAACGGTCGAAAGAAAGAAAGAAAAAAAAAAATTTTATTGCAGTTTTGCTGTGATATATATATATATATATATTTTGCTACAATTAACTAGTCCGAGTTAAAGTGAAAATTTTGTTTGATATTATTAAATCGAAGCAAAAAATTTTATAATCACAAAAGATATTTTCTTTTAATTATATATATTTAAAAAATCGCTCATACTTAAATCATGTTTACGTAATCAAAAATTATTATTATTATTATTTTAAAATTTAGCTAATAATTAATTTTTTTTATTTGTAATAATTATTCTGCGAGCGTTTAATTAAAATAATAATAATAATAATAATGTACTCTTTTTGTTGGTTTTAACGATTTTAAAAATATTGAAAACAGTCTTTCTAGATAACACCAATCATTGGAAATACATACATATTTATGTATGGAATAAATAAATAATATCTTATGTGTCCCGATTACAATCGATGATTCCATTTTATCAAAACATTTTTTATTACTACGAAAACGAAAGAAAAGAAAAAGGGAAAACCGGTGGAGTGGAAAAGCAGAAGAAAATGAAAACAGAAATTTCTTAAATTGCCAATGAGAATAATAAATAAATATGTGTTTACTCAGTCAAAACTGGTAGTGCCTACCAAAATTTTTAAATTTTTAATTTTTTTTTATTATCATTATTATTATTATTATTATTATTATTTTATCCTTGCCTGAACGAATAACGTACTTTATTTCTTAATGTGATGATGACTTGTACAATATCAGTTTAAAAAAATTAAAAAAAAATTAAAAAAAAAATTATATTATATATATATCTTTTTAAATAGTAACACCATAGATTATAATATAATATATATATAATTTTAAGTAAATATTTTTATCTTTAGTGTAATTAATATTTATAAATAATAATAATAATAACAATAATTATAATTATAATAATAATATCCAAAATTATTTATCTAATCTGTTGTCCTAGTCTCAAGGTCCATCAATAATAATAATAATAATGATTTTTAAATGGTTTGTTGTGGTGGTGGTGATGATGGTGTCAGAGTAGTAATGATAGTTTTGGTTTGGTTGTGTTTGCTACAGCAAATAATAATATATATTATGGATATATATTAATATTTGCATTAAAATATATATTTATCTTTTGTTTAAAAGTGCCGTTAATGCCTAAAATATAATAATAATATTATTATTATTAGTGACGGGATTTGCTTATGTAATAATAATAATAATATTACACCTCAATAGTACGTGCGTGTGTGCGTGTGTGTTGTGGTCTTTTAATGTGCATCCACCATCCATCCTCAGCACAAATAATATAACACGATGAATAATATAATATAATATATAAATATATTTTGCTGCCTTTTATTTTTCACGAGTATATAGCTGCTAATTTTTTTTAAAAAAAAGGCTATTTATTTATTTATTGATAAAATTTATGGTTTTTTTTTTTTTTTATTAATAAATAAAAGAAAATAATTTTTGTGTCTGATTATAATGCCTTTTATTAAACCAAGTAGTGGGTAGTAGAAAAAATATTAAACACATACTAAACAAAATAAAACTATGTGGAAAAGTCTTGCTGGTTGTTTTGGTTTT
>NW_002987760.1:45321-58471 GCF_000006295.1 Pediculus humanus corporis | reverse complement strand
TTGTTTCATTATAAAAATATTTTTCTATCATATCGGCAAACCAAAATTTGACATATAATATTGACGTAAATTCGCTTCCTTGTAAAAAAAAAAAATTAATTTTATTATTATTATTATTTTTTTCTTATCAATTTTATTATCAACATATCGTACCTGTTTGAATTAGGTACATAATGTTTTACAATTAATTAAAATTAATTTTGGTTTTCCGATATAAATTAAAATGACAATACATTAAATTGATGCTTAAATTTTTTTTTTATTTTAAAAACCCGCGAATAAAACGATTTGTAAACCATTTTCATTGTTACCAACCTAATAAACAATCATAAACGATGTTTAACATGTGCTGTGCAGTTAGGGACGCAGGTTTATTCTCAAATAAAAATTATTATTATCTTGTGGAAAATAAATAAATAAATATCCATCCATGAAATAAATAAATATTATTTAATTTTTTATTATTATAAAGGTAACGTTTTAAATTATTTTTACGTATTATTTTTATTTATGTTTTTTTAACATTATGTACATATACGTTATTAATGGTGTAATAAATAATAATAATAATAATATTTAAAAAAAAGAAAAAAAATTACATATAATATCCTCCAGCAATAACTGTTAAGCCCGAAATATAATAATTATTATTAAACATTTATTTTTTTAACACAATTATTATTATTATTATTATTATTATTATTATTATTATTATTATTTGACGTTTTTTTTTTAACTCCAGGTGATTATTATTATTATTATTATTATTTTTTTTTTTTTTAAATAATTAATTATTATAACTTTATTTATTTACTTTTTTTAAATGTAAGTATATTTGGGTGCCTTTTTTTTCATAACGAGCTTTGAGGTGTGTTATTAATACTAAAGCAAATAACGGCACATAAATAAATAATAATAATTAATAATAATAATAATAATACTCAACATTATTGTTATTATTAATAAATATAACGGCACTAGTTGTAAATTTTTTTTTCATTTTTATTTTTAATAATTAATATGTTTTTAACCGTATAAAATGACAAATATTACTCATTATTAAACAAAAAAAAATTAATTTATTAATTTATTTATTTCGATTGTTTATTATTATCATCATTTTTTTTTGTTTATTATTAAAAAAAAAAAATGACGCTTACCTAGGTTAAGAAAGGAGAAGGTAAATAAACTACATATTTATTAGTTTGGGTTGTTAACTTGAGACTGTGATTTGAATAATTTGAGTATTTTGTCCTTATAATAATAATAATAATAATAACCGACTCCTTTCTCGCCTTTTAAGCTAAATCGAAATTAATAATAATAATAATAATAATAATAATAATAATAATAATAATAATAATAATATAATTAATTAATAAATAATATATATATTTAATAATATTAATAAATATTTAATTTTAAGATATTAATTATATATATATATATGAGTGAATTATTGTTACGAACTTAATTGATTGATTATTAATTTAATAAGTAATTAAATTTATTTAAATAAATAAATAAACGTATATACATATACATACATACATATTTACATAAACGATGACGTATGTGTATATACATATATTATTATTATTAATATTCTGTCTTTTACCAAAGAATTGTTGGTTGAATTAATTGTTTGTGATTGACGTTAGAGTTGATTATAATGAGAAATCGGATAAGATTGATTATTATTATTATTATTATTATTATTATTGGTGGGGGACCATATTTATTATGGATGCCAAATAATTAAAATTTTTTTTTTTTCAAATATTGGGTTAATCGACGTGAGAATGATAAAATAATAATAATATTAATTATTAAGATTTTTTTTTTTTAACTGTAAACAAAAAAAAATTATCGCTGTGTATTTTCGATGTTTTCGTTGGTAAATTTAATAAATACTAATTATTAATATAATAATAATAATAATTCATAATAATAAGTAATAATAATAATAAAGATAAGGATAAATAAATAAATAATAATAATAATAATGTGTCATAGCTTAATTTTAAGTTATTTGTATTAAGTAGTTGTTCTTATTATATATATATATAAGTGCTTTAAAATTATGATAAAGGTTTTAGATTTTATAATATTTACCTTTTTCTAAAATTTATTTTTCCTTATTTGTTTTAGGATTTTCTTTCGAAGAGAGAAAAAAACCTTTTTTTCCTTTTGTGTGAAAAATATGAAAAATTAAATTTAAATGTTTTTTTTTTTTTTTGTTTTGTTTGTCTGCAATTGCAATTCCTAACGAAAAAAAAGAAAAAACTAAAATGAATTCAAGAGATTTTCAAAAGATTTTTTTGAAGAATAGAAAGAAAAAAAATCCCTCATCCACAAGTATGTTATTTTACATATAATTAACTTTAATTTAATGATAATAATAATATTAATTATCATTCTCTATGATTTAAATCCGTCGTTAACCGTTAAATTTTAGGTTTTTTTCTTTTCTTTCCATAACGTTAATTAAAAGCAACTTGTTTAGCATAATTATCACAATCTTTTATTATAACCTCATCAAAATTAATAACAATTTAATGTAAATAATTTTATTTATAGGTAAAAAGAGAAAAAATTTAAACGTATGTCTTCTTGTCACATTGTTATTTAAATGAAGGATCGTGTAGCATGGAAAACGAACCTCCTTCAAGTACTTTCAAGTACCTTCCATATTCGGTAAGTCATAAATAATTTTTTTTTTTTTTTTCTTCGTTGGGTCAGTAGGATTATTGGGTACCTCACAGTACGTGAATTTTTTTTTAACGGTTATTTTTTTTTTATTACTCTTTCGAAACGTCGGAGGGAAAATTTTTTTAAAATGCATTTAAACTTTTTTAGTATTTAATAATTAACTTTTTAAACTTATAAATAAAAGGAACAAAAAAAAAGTTCACGCACACATGTTCAAAAAATAATTTTTTTTTTTTATAAATATTTATTCGTTAAATTTAAATTTTAAAAAAATTTCCTTTAAAAATTTTTTTTTTTTTAATTGAATGAATTATTTACGTGAACACATTTTTTTTTTTTTTTTAAATTTGTAAACATTATTTTTTTAAATAGTTTATAATGTTTTATTATATAAACAAAAAAAAATTATTTATTTTAATTAAAACGTGGTTTTAACGGTTTTTGTTTACGTCACGTCACATGTTGTCAAAATTTATTTTAACTTGGTTGGGATTTTTTTTTTTTCGAATTTGAAAATTACAGGATGTGATTGAAAAAAATTAATAATAATTATTTATTTATTTATTTATGAATTTTATTGAAAAATATTTTTTATTTACATTTTTACACGTTTAAAAATAATCATCGAACGTGGGGAGAGAGTAGGGAGGAGGGAGGGGATACAGAACATTTTTAATTTATTGCAATTTTATAATTTTGAAAAAATTTTTTTTACTATATGTTATTATTATTATTATTATTGATAAAAATGCTGTTGTGGGTGGCGAACAATTTCAATGTCAAGATCAATTCAAACAAGCACAAACGTATAAATAATGAATTGATTTTATTTTATGTAATTAAATTGAAATTTTTTCTGCCTTTTTTTTGTCGTTTGTGTTCAAATTTTATTAAAATTAAATGGCGTTCATATTTATTAAATAGTTTTAATAAATTAAATGAAAAATTGTTTCATATAACAAAATTTTTTCACAAAGTTATTAAACGAAACTTTTTTTTTTTTTTTATAACTGCAGGCAGTTTTATAAAAAGTCTTTGATGTCTATGGCTTTCAGTCGGTTTTTTTTATTTAATGCCTTTTTTTTTTGATGAAAGTTTTTTTTTTTTTTATATATTATAAAATATCGAGATGAACGATCACGATGTGTAAAAAAAAAAAAAATTTTAATTTTTTAAACTTTCATGCAATAAGTAACTTTAATCGTAAAAATAAAAATAAATATAATATGATGTCGATGGTTTTTCGATTCATAAAAGTCTGTGAAGTCTTGAAGGTCTCTTACTTTTTTCAATGACGTAAAATGATTTGGGTTTTCCGTTTCCGGTAAAATATTTGTAAAATGAATTTTGTTTAGGAATGGCGGGTACGTAATAATTAGGACCGTGATTTTTATTTTTTATCTTAGATACTTCGTTAACGTATTTTTGATTTAATTTTTTGTTTATGTAATTATTGTTTTTTGTATTTTCTTGAAAACGATTTCCTCCGTGTTTTTCGGTTATCGATATATTTTGTATCGGAGAATCTGATTCCACGTGTAAACTGTTGACATTCGTGTCATTCAAACCGTAATCGTTAAATCTGTACAATTTATTCCTGTGATATTTGATTACTTTGAAACCGTTATCCGATTTGTCTTCGTATTTGTTTTTATGTTTGTTTTTCTTATGTATATCCTGTCGGGAATATTTTGATGGCGTTTGATTGGGTAAAATTTTTATGTGGTAAATTTTGCTGTCTTCATTTGCGTTTCGAACGATTCCTTTTTTCGCTTGTGGCATTTTTTTCAAAACCGGTATGTTCCAGTGATATATTTGTCCGGGTTTTCCATTTGTTCTGAAACTCGTTGCCGGTTTGGACGATGCTTCGTTTTTAAATTTTTCCGGTTTCATGTGAGAATAATATGGTGAATGCGGAGGAAGTTTAACGACGAACATTCGTGAATCCGAATTGGAATTGTAAAAATCATTATGATATCTTGCTTTGTTCGTTTCGAGAGCTACTCTTTTGTTGTGATGATTTACTGGAGTTCTTTGTACGAGATCAAAACCCAAACGTTTAAGTATGGCGTGAGTTGATTCTGTTGTTAATTTACTCTTGGTTATTGATATCACCGAGATTAATATTAATAATTGTATTGATTTCATTTTGTCTGAAACAATAAACCAACAAAAAAAAAAAAAAAAAATTAGTGATGATGCTGATACGTTGGATGAGCTCATGTTATTTACAATTCGGTAGGTATAGATTACGAAAGGGAACTTTCAGAATATAGAAGGGAAGTTAATAAAAGAGTAGAAAACTTTCGACATGAGAGAGCAAAATGGATGTCTCGTGCGGTCGAGGAAGTAAAGGTCAAAGTAGATGTTGCCGAAGAAGTCGATTCAAATCTTTATAATGGAAGGTCAGTATCATGATGATAAAATAATTAAAAAAAAAAAAAAAAAGATGGATTTATTCGATGGATTTTATTGAAAAATTAAAAAAAAAATTTAGGTTTTTCATATTAAAAAAAATGAATTTTAAAACGATTTTCCTTCGAACCCACCATAAATCCCTTCGACCATTAAAATATTACACATTAAATAGAAGATTAAGAAATGACGTTGTTGAAGATATTCCAAAACCAACGCCAATGAGAAAAACTTTCAACGAACTACTTAAAAGGGATTTGACTGTACCCAATTTAAAATCTGTAAAAAAATTTCCAAAAGCTAAGGAAGATGCCACGGAATCTAAAGTCGAGAAAAGTCAATCTATTTTAGAAAAATTAAGAGCGGCAGCCAAAAAAAAAAGAAGACCAATAAAGGCGTGTACCTGCGAACATGGAAAAGAAATTACATTTGTAATTAAAGGTGTTTGCCTTTGCGACAACAAACACTTGAAAAATTTTGAAACCGATAAATCGTGCGGTGAATATTGTAAATCGAGAATAAGCAGAATGCAAACACGTTCGGACCATAAAGGGGATATGAAAGTAAGGGATTCAATTGAATTGTATAAGACTAAAAAAACCGAATCTGGTACTAATGTTCCGGATTTATCTGAAAAAAGTCTTCAAAAAAAAGTCACTTTTGTAGACGGTCCTCTAGAGAAAAATGGGAGTAAAGATACAATAAAGAAACAAAAATGTTTTCCAATTAATTACGATTACGACAAAGATAATCCTCCTACCGTCAAAACAAGTGCTCCAAAAAACCAACAAGAAAAGGAGAATAAAACTGGTAAGGTTGAAGGTGATGGTGGTGTTGATGCTGTTGGTGAAAACGCCGGTGGAGGTGGTGTTACGGCTGTTGGCCAAGACGGGGGGGGTGGTGGTAAAGCCGGTGGAGGAGGTCTAGTTGATGCTGTTGGTGAAGTCGAGGGTGATGGTAGAGCCGGTAAAGGCGGTGATGCAGCCCGTAAAGGGGGTGATGTAACCCGTAAAGATGGTGATGGAGCCGGTAAAAGTGGTGAGGTAACCCGTAAAGGTGGTGATGGAGCCGGTAAAAGTGGTGAGGTAACCCGTAAAGGTGGTGATGGACCCGGTAAAAGTGGTGAGATAACCCGTAAAGGTGGTGATGGAGCCGGTAAAAGTGGTGAGATAACCCATGTAGGTGGTGATAGAGCCGGTAAAAGTGGTGAAGTAGCCCGTAAAGGTGGTGACAAAGCCGATAAAAGTGGTGGTAAAGCTGCAGGTAAAGGTGATGACGAAGCCGGTAAAGGTGGTGATGAAGTTGATGATGAGGATTATGATTATGAAAGTGATAGTGATGATGATAAAAAAGAAAAAAAGAAAAAGAAAATTGCGTTAACAGGAAAAAATTCATCTTTAATGACATTGTATAAAAACGTAAAGAATCGAAATTCATCGGATATTGGATTAACAGATGAGCAAAAAGAAAAAATTTTTTTAAAAAATAATTAATAATTACAACTTTTCTCTGACTCTTTCATCATATTTCTCTCTCTCTCCCCTGCGCCCCCGCCCCGCATAATGAAAATAAAAAATTTCTAGTAATAATATTTTAAAAAATCACGTTTTGTCTTTTTGCCAAAAAAAAAAAAAAAAAATTCTCACAGTAAAAGCTTTATGAAAAATTTTACCAAGTGTCGAGTATAATTACTAATAATTACAACCGGGTACTAATCATTTTATTATTATTATTATTTTTTTTTAAATGTATATTTTATCACGAGTCGCTAAATAAATAACGTTCATTTATTTATTTAATTTATTATTATTATTATTAGTATTTTTCAACGTTAATTTTTAACTTATAACCGATTTAAAAAAAAAAAAAAAAGTTTCGTTTTAAACTTTATCAGAAA
This sequence comes from Pediculus humanus corporis, assembly GCF_000006295.1. Lineage (NCBI taxonomy): Eukaryota > Metazoa > Arthropoda > Insecta > Psocodea > Pediculidae > Pediculus > Pediculus humanus. Next base: position 51,447 of record NW_002987760.1, on the reverse strand, counting down.
ATAACAAACAACAACAACACACTCGATTGAAACATTTTCTATATAAAAACTAATTGTATTAATTATTTTTTGGATATTTACCTATAATCGAGATTAAATTTTTTTCATATTTTCTTATCATTATTATTATTATTATTTTGAACACCACTTATCTAAAATTATGTTAAAATCATACATATATAGAACCGCCTCCTGTGACGTCGCCACCACATTTTTTAAAAAAATTTTTTTGAAAAATACCAGATACTCATCTGCAAAACAATTTAAAATTTTATAATATCAAATATCTTTAACTTATTCATTCAGGCACAACCTAAAGACAAAAATATCTGTCTGGTATATCATACACACATACTCTCTCTCTCACACACACATTTACTCCCGGCCATTTTTTTTTTTTTTAAAGAAAAAATTTCAAATAAAAAAAAAAAATAGAAAAGAAAAGAGTTAAACCTAATTTAAACGTGGATTTTTCTTTTGGTTACAACATAATAATAATAATAACGTATATGAAATTTTTTTTTATCACGGAAAATATTTTATTTAATTATTTAATAATTTCATCGGTTTGCCCAACCATGACCTGAAGGTGTACACGCACACGCACGCACACGCACACACACACAAACACATGAAATTTTTCGAAAACAAAACGTCAGGAAAGAAATTTAGACCGCAAAATAAATAATTTTTTTTATAATCTACGTGAAACGAAAAAAAAAAATTGACAAGCCACAACAACCTTATAAAAGGATTTATATATACGCCATTTTGAATTTTTTTTTTTTTATACTAGTAAATTATAATTTTCAATGATTTTTACAACTATTATTACCAACATATTTATTTTACTATATTTTTAAATGTGAAAAAAAAAATTTTCTTCTTTGATTTAACCGCACTTGAAGTCAATGTATGGATGAAAAGTGGGGAAGGAAGGAAGGAAGAAAGGCAGGAATGAATGATTTAGGAAAAAATGAGAATTTCATGTAATATTTAACTTTTATCTAAAATAACATTGGAATTTCCTAATTAGATTTTTTCGTATAAAAAAAAGTTTTTTGATGGTGAAAACCGGAAATGACGTTTTTCTTTTTTTTTTTTTTTTCTTGTAACAAGTTTGTTGTATTTGGTAGAAGAAAAAGAAAAGGAAAAAGATAAAATAATTTTTATAGTTTTAAAAAAAAATTTGTTTAAAATTATTTTTTTAAATAAAATTTTATTTATCATTTTTAACAAAATGGCGACCGTTAGTTTAACAGGAAAGAAAAAAACCATAACACACAAAATGGGTTGAAATAAAAAAAAAACTTGATTTACAAGAAACATGTTAAAAAAAAAAAAAATTATTCGCATCGTACCTTTAAGGTATTATTAGGTTTCCGACCTTTTTTTTTATTTTATTATGAAAAGGTGTTGAAGTAATAAAAATTTTTAATTTTATATTTAAAAAAAAAAATGCATTCGGCATATTTTAATAATATTTAAAATTCGTTTTTAAAAAAAAATCATTTTATTAATTATGATTCTTTTTATGTTTTTGTTTTTTGCGAACAACATAATTGTGTTCGAATACGTAATTACGTCATTATTTAAAAAAAAATTACTCTTAATTGTCGATACTCATAAATATATATTTTAAACTATTGTAAATTCAATAACGAGAAACGTAGCCATTTTTTTTTTTTTTTATAATAATTTTTAAACGTGAAACAAAATGAAAAAAAAAATTATTTCTAACAACCATCAATCTTTTTTTTTTTTAAAGTGTTAAAAGAATGGTTGTTAGTTGCTTATTAAATAATGATTTACTATATTTTAACCCCTAGCAATCAATAAAACCTTAATAACAAAAAAATAGAAAAAAGTTTTCATAACATTTTCTTATTAATTATCGACTAATAAAAAAAAAAAAATTTTCCTCCGTGATGATAGTTTTTTCGTATGGATAATTTTATTTTAAAATTATTATTATTATTTGCTAACGTTCATGTTTTTATTTTTATTTATTTTTTATTCAAAAATAATTTTTATTTGTCTTCCATTTTAAATTTAACCGTCGCCAACATTTAAATTTAAACGTAGAATCACGTGATTATGACGTAGTGATGACGTAGATGATTTTTATTTACGTTTTTCCGTCTTCAGTTTATTTACACGTCGTTTACACAAAGCTAAGTACGTTTTCATTTATTTATTTTTTTTTAAATAACGTTTAAAAAAAATGTCTTTGTTCATAACAATAAGTTAGTAAAAAAAGACATTTCCTTTACTTACGTAAAAAAAAAAAACTTTTAAATGTTTTTAAATTTAATAAAAAGAAATATTTGACCGTGAAATGATGGATACAGGGGAGGTTACAAACGTTTAATTTAAAAAAAAAAAATTATGGTTGTTATTAAATTTAAAAAGAAAAGAAATTATACCCTTTGGGTTTGTTTGTAGGTTATATATATACGTTTTGCACGATTAAATTTTTTTTTTTTTTCTTTTTCCTAAGTGCAAATTTACACCAAATTGCCTAAGGTTAATATCTTTATTTAGTTATGAAAATGTATTCTTTAACCACGATGAATAAAAAATATGGACTTTCTTTTTTTTTAAAAATAATTTTAATGGTTCAATAAAAATAGTTTAGTATCCATTAAATAATATCGTGTAAAAGGGAGAAAAAAAAACTTGCTAAAATTTTTTTTTTATTATAAAATAATCGGTCTCATTTTAATGGGGAGAGAAAGAAGACAATAAAAAGAGAAAATAAAAATTATAGAGAAGAGAAGAGAGATAGAAAGAGAGAGAGAGTAATTTACATGTTTTTCGTTTTATTTAGCGTAACTCTTATTAATTCAACCAGAAATTTTAAAAAAATTGCATTTATTTAAAATTCTTTAAATAAACATTTTTAAATGACACCAACAGTAAATTTCTCCCTTTTTAATAAATGAAATGACGTCATCATGCCCTAATAAAAATTATTATTATTATTTAAAAAAAACGTTGACAGATTACATTAAAAAACTATTAAGTTAAAAACGAAACGTTAAGCTTTTTAAATTATTATTAATTAAAAAAACATAAATAAATAAATAAATTGGGAGGGGTGGGGGCGGGCATTATGGTTTTGTTTAGGGTTATTTATTAACAACCATCAAATCGAGATGATACATTAATAATAAATTATTTAAATAATTTTATGAGGATTTTTTTTAAAATGGGCTTTCGAATTCAAATTATTTTATTTGAAATGTTATGAGAAAAAAAAATAAAGATGGCGATTCAAACTTAACAATATTTATTAATAAATGTTTTTCTTTTGTGTGTTGTATTTTTATTACGAGGTTTCTAGAATATTCTTTATAAAAAAAAAAAAAACCAGGTGTGTTATTTAACAGATGTACACGTTTTTTCTATGTGACCATTGTCCACGTGAAAATGTCATAAACATGAGTTGAAATTAATAATAATAACACGATGATGATGATGTTGTCATTGATAATTTCACACACACAAATAATCCGCCGAATAATTTTTCTAAAAATAAAATAATAAACCGAAAAAAGATGTGGGAGGTGGAGGGAGGGAAGGGAAAATTATTTAAACAATTATTTACAATGATTAATAAAATTTAAAAAAAAAAAAAAATTTTATTAATGTCATGAAACGATTATGCAATTTTAAAACGATGACATTAAAATTATATTAATTTTACTAAAAAAAAAAAAAAACATAAAACGTTCGTTTGTTTAAAAAACAAACAAGAAACAAACAAACGCGGGCTTGCACACAGAGAAAAAAAATTGTTTGTTAAATAATTTGAAAAAAATTTTTTTTTAATAACAAAACAATGTCGTCATTGTTTTTTGTTTTTGTCTGAGTTAAAAATAAAATTTTCATTTATTTAATGTGGCCAAAAAAAAAATTTTTGAGGTGTTTTTGTTGTTGTTGTGTTTCCGTCATGGAAGATTGAATCTTTTTTATATTTGCCAAATAAAATGTTAATAACAATTATATAACGCAATAAAATAAAAATAAAAAATTTTTTTTCGGTCGAGCGACAAACAAAAAATAACCGACGACGACGATTTCGTTTTCGACTCGTACAAACAATTTATGGGGATTATTGTTAGTTATAATAATAATAACGTTAACATTAATAACTTTTTCTCCACTTTTTTATATTATTATCATTATTATTATTATTATTGATAAAACGATTTAAATCATTCTAATAAATAATATTAATAAATTCCTTAAGGGGATATTAATAATTTAAAAAAAATGCCAACCCCGTTCAATAGATTTTATCTATTTCTTTGTTAATACATATAATTTTTTATTTATTATTTATTTATTTATTTATTCTTTAGTTATTATTTCCATTCAGTTTTTTTTACGCGCTCTCTCTCTCTCTCACTCTCTCACTCTCTCTCTCTCTCTTTCTCTATCTATTTTTAATTCATATTTCATTTACAGTTAACAACAATACAATAATAACAACAAAAAAATGAATCATCCATTATTATTATTATTATTATTAATAAAAGTACCAGACGGGAGTTTTTTTTTATTATTATTCAGGTACAAGGAATTTTTTCATTGAAAACCTTTTTTTAAGGTGAAAATGAATCCACACGTAGTGAGAGAAACTTTAAAATATATTATTTAGGTTAAAAAAAAATCAAATTAATAAACGTTAATAATTCGAAAGTGTTTAAAAACAAATAATAATAATAATAATAATTTTTACAGCATCCTGTTATAAAATATAAAAAGATTCATATTTTTTCACACAGCATCCGATTCATATTTTTTTAACTGACTCCGCATAAAAAAAAAATAATAAATAAAAATTGAGTTCAATTTTTTTTTTTTTTTATTTCGAACAAAAAAACCGTTACGTTTATTTTTTTATCCTTAGGGTAAAAAAATACCAACTAATTGTAAAAAAAAAAAAAAAAAAATGGAAGTGAAAGAACACATACACACACACCCCGATGACATTTACAATAAATAATAATAATAATAATAATAATAATAATAATAATAATAATAATTTTTCTTTAATATCACGAACTAAAAAATTATTTTTAAAATTTTAAATAGAAGAAAAAAAACAATCGTCGCCATTTTGTTATCGTGCCTTCTCGAAAAGGAAAAATGTAAACTATTAAATAATATCCCGTTAAAAAAAAAGAAAAAAACTTAAACTTTTTTTTTTTTTCATTTTCCTATCACCGTAACAAAATTATTATTATTATTATTTGAAAAAATAAGAAAAAAAAAAACAAAATGTGACGTACGTAACAATTATTAACTTTTTTTTTTTTTATGGCGACGACTTTCGAATTGTCTACGGTTAATTATAAAAAATTTTTTTTTAATGTTTGTATAAAATAATAATAATAATAATGATAAAGGTTTAAAGTACACAGATACATATAGAAGACTTTAGAAGGATCAATGACTTCGTAAGAGACAAAACAATGTAATTTTTTTATTTTTTTACAAACAAGGTCGTTAGAGTTCTCGACGGTTAGGGAAAAAAAATCGTAAATGGCAAATATTCGACTGGTTTTTTAAAAAAAAAAAAATTCCGCAATTATGTTTCCATTTTCTTTTTTTTTTTTTTTGTACTAAAAATTCTATTAATAAACATTCAATTAACCAACCATTTTTCTTTATGATCTCATATATTAAATGACGAAAAAGAAAAGAAAACTTTTATTTACATCACGGTTTATGACGTAATAAAAAAATCAGTTTTTTTCTGTTTTCGGAAGAGTTAGTAGTTAATAAATAAATAAGCAGAAGACGTCAAAAATTTTTTCTACTCACATATATGCGAATGTGATTTATTTAAACTATAATTTAAAATATTTATATTTATCAAAAATTTTTTTTTTTTAAACGTAACCGTTAAAAACGAAGGAACGAAGGAAACGTTGCACCATTTAAAATATATATAAATTATTGTTATTATTATTATTATTATTTGTTCGTTGATGTTTTACTGTAATAACTAAAAGGAAAAATTTTCCAAGTTATTATTTATTGATTTTTTTTTTAAAAGGAGAAATTTAAAGCCGTAAAAAAACCGTTGAAAATAAATATAAACGTGTACGATAT
>NW_002987760.1:33530-45301 GCF_000006295.1 Pediculus humanus corporis | reverse complement strand
CGTACCGTAAAAAATCGATAAAAGAAACGTGAAATAAAAATTTTTTTTTTTTGGTCATCATTTAAAAATTGAAAAACTAACAAAATTTTGCGCCATTAAATAAATAAAAAAAAATTTTTCGTTAAGAATCTTCTGACACGATCAAAATAAAAAAATTTAAAAGTAGCCATTAGGATATGCCGCCATTTTTGTTTTCACTTATTTTTTTTTTGGGTGTTTGTGTTAAAATTATGTAATTAGTGATGTTTTTAAACTTTTCCTTTCGTTTTAATTTTTTTTTTTTTTGCTGTTTTTTTTAATCAATTTTCTTTTTTCAAATGTTTTCCGCGCGCGCCCCCTCCCCACCACCACCATCATACATTTAAAATAAATAAAAAGATTTTATCATTTTAAGCAAAAAAAAAAAAAACATTAAATAAAAAAATCAACATTAAAGTAGTAATTATTATCATTAAAAAATATGTCTCATCAGGTAAATTTTAAAAAAACTAACACGTTCATTACCCCCTCCCCTTCCCCTTCCCTCCCCGCCCCCCGCTTTTTTTCGGGTAAAACCCATAAGATTTTAACGTAATTTTTCAAAACGAGTGAGTGTTTTTGTGTTGTGTTTACGTTTTAAATTTTAATATTTTCTTCTTGATCTCTAAATTTAGCGTTGCCCCCCCCCACACACACACACATACACACACACGCACAACAATACACAACAATAGAATAATAATAATAATAAATTAATTTTTTCTTTTGTAAAATTTAAATAAGGACAAAGGTTATCTTATTGGTTTATTTTTATCATATTTTTTTTTTACCTAACGTTACTTTAACCTCTTTTTTTTAATAATTAATTTTTTATCTTTCTTTATTATTTAATTAATTTTAACGGTTTAAACAAATAATTTATTAATTAATACGAATAAAAATTTGAAAATTAATTTTAATTACACGACAATTAAAACGATAATAATTAATTTTCCCTTCCGCCTTCCTCCCTCCATTATTTTATTTCATTCGATATATCGATTTATCGTCATACAATATTTCGCGAGATTATCGAACGTGGTATGTTTTCGATCATTCTCTTTTTTTTTGCTTCATCATTAAGTATGTTTTGAGTTGCCATAAAAAAAAAAAAAACAACGGATCTTAAAGAATTGTAAAAAAATTAAATAATTTTAATTTCTTTTCAAATTATAATAGTAAACAAACAATGTCAGCGAACTTTTAACCTTTTAGTCGCACCCAAAAGGTGAATCGTGTAGTATTATGCATTTCACCAAGTCCTCTCTCTCCTTCTCTTCCTCTCTCTCACTCATTACATGAGAATATAAAAAAACACACATGCAAACATAAAAAAATTTATTATTGTTAAGAAGTTTTTCAATTTATTGTTGTTGTTGTTGTTGTTGTTGTTCATTTTATGAAATTAAATTTTACAAAAAAAAAAAAAATCATCATTAAACTCATGTAATTTTTTTTATTTACGTTTACTATCAATGAACGTCATCATCATCATTATCATCACATTTTATAAATTCTCACAAACGAACGAAAAACTTGATGTTAATAATAATAATTATCGTAAAAAAATTATTTTTACTCGTATTCGGGATTTAATTTAATTTATTAACGCCTCTATAAATTTTTATATCTTTACATATATTTTTATTATTTTTACATAATTTTACGTGACGTTAAACTAATTAACAATAATAATAATACTTTAAAAAAAAAACGTTTATAGCTTGGAAAAGAGAAATGAAAAAAACTTTTTTAACTAATTAACTATAAAAATATTCGATTTAAAAATTTAATAAATAAATAAATATAGGGGATGACGAAAACATAATTTAATTATTTTTATTTAATTTTAAATATGTCGGAGATATTTTATGTTTTGTTTCAAATTTTCAAACTAATTATGTTAAACGTTATAATTTTTTTTTCTCCTTCCACGTTAAAATTAAAAAAAAAAAATTAATATTTTCACAACGGTTTTATAACACGATTTGCATCGTTTAATTACGTCATAGTTGTTGTTTGTCGGTGTTTTTTTTTTATTTTTAATATTTTAATAAATCTTTATGCTGATGCTGTTTATAATAATAATAATTATTATTATTATTAATAACTCGGTATATTTATTATTATTTGAGATGAAGATTTTTTTTAAAAAGATGTAAAAAGAAAAAAAAATTTTTTTTTTTTTGCTTTTTTCCCCCAACCTAAATTATATACATTAAAAAAATTTTTTTTTTTTTTTTTTTTAAATAAAAGTGAAGAAAAGGAGGGGAGGGGAGATGGGGGTATGGGAGGGGAGGGAAAGAAATCTTGCAAAACTGGTATTTTTATATTTATTTGAGTAGCAATTTGGAGAGAAAAAAAAAGTAAAAAAATTTTCATTGACCACAGAGGAAAGAGATACGCACACACACCCACTAAATAATAATTTGTGGGTTTGAATTCCCCACGTTTCGTTCAAAGATATTTCGAACATATTAAATTATTAAAAATACACACGTACGTATTAATAATAATAATAATAATAATGATAATAATAATGATGATGATGATGATGATGACGATGATGATGATGATGCGTTACAGATATATTTAAAAAAAAAAAAAATTGTGGTTGTTTATTTTACATCGGTTTAATACCAAATCCGGTTATTATCATTATTATTATTATTATTATTATTATTATTAAGTTTAATGCAAAATCCAATAATATACGTTAGATAAAAATAAAAAAAAATTGCATCGAAAAGAAAGAAATAAAAGAAATTACATAAAAGAATTTCGTATTAATTTACCCTACGGGTGCTCCTTTATTCTAATAATAATAATAATAATTCATGTTTTTTTTTTTTTGTAATTTTAAAAATCTACAATTTATATTGATTATTGATTATTGATTTCAAAAAAAAAAAAAAACAAACTATAAAAATGTGTACACGTGATATCGCGATTATATTCGAAAGGGAAACACTCGTGTATTTTTTATTTATTTATTGAATCTCACGTGTCAGCAGCTGTAAATGTGTGTGTGAATCTTTATTTTATTTATTGTGCCTGATACCTACATGATAGAGGTCAACGTCTTTTAAGGGTCAATCAAGTTGAATACCAACAACAACAATAATAATAATAATAATAATAATAATAATAAAAGAAAAAAAAATTAAAAAACCGTGATTCTTAGAAATTGTTTATTAGTTTTTCGGTCAAATTTTACGTATATCTTCGCAACAGCATTCAACCATTTTTTTTTTTTTAAGGAATGTAAATAATAATTCTAATAATAATAATAATAAACCGAAAGAAATTTAAAGTTAATATGAACTAATGTGAAACTCCTACCAAATGGGTGACCGCATAAATTTTTATTCAAAAAATACGAAGAATAGGAAAGAAAAAAAAATTCACGGAAAGAGAGAGAGAGAGAGGATGAAAAAGGGGGGGGGAAAGAGATGAATGAAATCTGACATATACCTGTATTTTTCTGTCACACTAATAATAATAATAATTTTTCGGATGATTTTTTTTCCTCGGGCATAGATTTTCGATTGAACATCATCGTGTTTCCTTAATTTTTTTTTTTTTTTGATTTTTTAAGGCCAAATACAAACATACAAACAAACAAACACGAGCACATATTCACGATCGAACATAAATTATGCATAACCTGTCAACAATTATAAAATCCATCGTAATTTAAAAAAAAAAAAAAACACGTGGAAGAAGATTTGAAAAAAAAAAAATAAAAAAATTTTTTTAATTTATAATTAGATATAAGCATGCGATATTCGTTCCTTATTATTTTTTACAGAATTAAAAACTAATCAATAAACGATTATTATTATTATTATTATTATTAATAATACGTAACATCATTAATAGGGATTAATTGAATTTAAAAAAAAAAAATCGCGCCAAAAATTTTTTTTTCCGTCGTTTTTTTTTTTGCTAAGGATGCACTTTTATCATAAATAATAGTAATAATATTCAAGGTCGACGTGTTTTATCATATTATTATTACGTAATAATAATATTGTTTACATTTATCAAACGATGATGATAATAATAATAATATAAATCATTCAATTATTTATTATTATTATTTTATTTGTTTAAATTACATATTTTTTCTTTTTTTTTATAAAAATTTTTAAACTTGTCATAAAAAAAAAAAAAATTTTAGGTAATACGTATAAATCTAATTCCACGTTTTTTTTTTTAAATTAAATACGTAAGACATTTTTTTTTTGGGAAGCAATGGGGGAAAAAGAAAAAAAAATTCAAGTTGTTTTAATAATATCAAATCCTGTCACATTTTCTGGATAATTATTTTAATAATTATTTTCTCTCTCTCTCTCTCTCTCTCTCTCTTTTTTAAATCAAAAAACGGGTTAATTCCACGGGTTATTTTCTTTTCGGTTTCATTTAATATTTTATATTAAAAATTTTTTTTTTTTGATTTATTTACGATCGGTTGATATGACAGGTTGATAATTTGATAATTTCTTAATCGATTTTTGCTATTTTTTTTGTCTATTTCTATTTTTTTTTTCTCTCTCTCTCTCTTTATTATTTAATTCCGCCATATTAAAAAAATTTTTTTTTTTTTGTAAATCCTTAAAATTTATTTAATTCGCTCTCAGGATAATTGTTAATTTTTTTTTCTCAGAATACAATCGATTTCGGTTTTTCCATAAAAATTTCCTTTTAAAAAATATATTTCCGTCACGTGATGCACATTCATTGACCAAAAACCTTTCGAAAAAATTTTTTATTTAAATAGAAAAAAAAAAAAAAAACTAACAACGACATTCCAAACGCCATTAAAGAAAGACAGAAAGATAATCTGATGATATCACGCTGTGTACTGCAAAAGACACAAACGAAAAAAATAAATAATCCGTTGCAATTGTTTACAATCTACAACAAATAATAATAATAATAATAATAATAATAATAATAATAAAACGACAAATGTTTAATTTTTTTGATGTGACCCCCCATTGAAACAATCGTTGCCGCCAAAAATTTTTTATTATTAAAATGACGAATGGCATAAAAAAAAATTAATTCTTGTAAAATTTTCCTTCTCATGTTTATCATCATCATCATCATCATTAAAATGATAATTAAAAAAAAAATCATTCAATTAAAAAAAAAAATGGAGGGATAATAAAAAAATTAACACGATCGTAAAGTGTGTACGTAACATTAATAAAACGAAATAATTTATCACGATAAAAGAAAATTTAAAAAGGAAAATTCAAAATATTTTCTTTCATTTTCTCTCGTAATTATTCGTTACAAACTCGTTTCATTCAATACAAAAGTAAACATCACGTGATCAATTTCAATTTACCAGGTAGCTTTCTTTCATTTTTTTTCTACATAATTTTTTTCCCTCCTTTTTTATTTATTTAAACCAACTCATAGAATTAATTTAATAATAAAAAATAACCCATTCATACAACAACAACAACAAACGAAAAATAATTATTTTTAAGGGTGTGTGTCTGTTTGTTTGTGTCCATACTTTTTACCACTTTAAAAAATAGAATATTTTGTTATTGTTAATGACGTCATAACTTCAGGCATTTTCCATTATTCAATTGTTTACTGTTTGAATTGAATTGAATTTTAATTATTATTAATAAAAATCTTTTGTGTTCTTTATTAAAAAAAAAAAATGACCTCACGAATATTATTATCGATTACAATTATTGATTAAATATTGATTTTTTTATTCTCTACCCGATAATAATAATAATAATAATAATAATGAATTTTAACAACTAAAACGTGAGTATGTCACAGTTTGGTATTATAATAAGTGAATAATTCGTTGCAGTCGTTAAAAAAAAAAAATTAATAAAATTATTTTTTGCGGTTAGAAAAATTAAAAAATATGGTTATATGAACTCTAGCAAAACCCTTTTTTTTCTACAGCAAATTAACCATTATTATTATTATTATTCACGGACAATTAATTATTTAAAAAAAAAAAATCGTAAAACGACAATTTTTTTTTTTTTTTAATAACCTTCACCTGTTAAAATAAATTGTTTATAAATAATTAAAATTGACAGTCATGGACGATTGTTATTATTGTTGTAAAAAATAAATTATTATTATTATTATTATTTATAATTTGTCTGGGTTTTATTGTTAAAAATGTCGACGACAAAGGGAGGTTTATTAGGTCTTCCCCTTTAAAATAAATATTTAACTTTTTTTTTTTTTACCTCCCTTATAAAGCGCGTACCTGAATAGATAAATTTTTTCTAGGAATTTTTTATTTTTTCTTTATTACGAGATAAACAATTTTTTTTTTTGTACCTGAAATTTTATAAATCATTAGCTAAAAACAAATCGGTAATAAAATTTTTTATCTATTTTGATTATTATAAAGAAAAAAAAATTTAAAAGCTTTTAGTTTTTCTTAAATTTTTTTTTCGGTTATAATCTTTAAACCTTCCATTATTAAAAAAAATTTTTAATTAATTAATAATCGATCGATAATTGATTTTTATCATTTAAATAATAATTTACATCAATCTTCGTTACGTCGAAATTAATTGCTTTTTTTTTTTAAATTATTAATAACGAAATACAAATAATATTACGCAAAAGTATTAAAATCCGATTTTAAATTTTTGACGGACGCCATTTTGAATTTGACATAAGTGACGATTTAAAAAGTTCACCAGCCTCTTTTATTTACTTTTTTTTTTTTTTTAATGTTGTTTACCTTATCGGAAATATTTATTTATGCATTTTTTTTAAAAATTTACACTTAAACGTGTCTTCGTAATTTATTAATGACAAATAATAATAATAATAATAATAATAATAATAATAAAATTTTATATAAAAAAAAATGTCCGAAAATATTTTAGGATTAAAATTTTTTTTTTTTTTTTTCGTTCGATGTTGAAACTTCCTTTAAATTCCAGATTTTCCAGTTATTATTATTATTTTATGCTAGTAATAATTGAATATAAAAAAAAAAAAACGTTGCAATGAATTAATTTTATATCTTTTTTCGGCATCAAATACTTAAATTACAGCGACGACGGTATTAAAAAAAAAAAACATGTCGGATTCGTTTTAGCTAAAAATAAATTTTTTATAATATTAATTATAATCGCGTGAATGACTAAATATTAATGAAAATTTTATTAAAAATAAAAATGATGCGTATCAATAACAATTTTACGTAATTATTATTAAAAAAAAAAAACAATAAACCGACCAAAAAAAAAAAATTGATGAATTTTAACATAATTTTAACATGTAACGAATTATTTAACTTATTACAAGACCACCCGTAATTAAATTTAATATTTCTTCTTTCTCTCTCTCTCTCTTAACATCTCTATCTCTATCCATCTCTCTTTTAACATTTAAGAAAAACACACACACAAAATCTATTTTTTTTTTTTTTTTACTGGAAGAAACCGGGAAAAAAACAAAAAAATATTTTTTTCGTGCAATTATTTTATAAAAAAAAAAAAAAAAGAATAAAATAATTTTAATTGGAGTTATGAAAGGTTACAATTTTTTTTTATTTTTACATAACTGTGTTGAGGGTCAAAACTGTATTAATTATTATTATTATTACTATTTTAAATTCCGTATTAGATAAAAAAAAAATTATATTCAAATAATTATGAACGCTATCATATCATTTCCACGTTCATGACTCTATGAAATTTTTTTTTTTTTTAATAAAAATTTTACTCGGATTTAAAAGAGTCAAGGTAAACCGAAGGATATCACCTATTATTATTATTATTATTATTGTTGTTGAAAAAAACAATTATCTCGTGAAATTATTATTATTATTATTATTTTCTTTTGTAACGGACTGAAAATTTAAAAAAAAAAAAAAAGAAACTTTTACATCATAGATGTTGATTCTTAATTCGCGATTACCTTTCCGAAAAAAACTTATGTATATTATTATTATTAAATTGAATAAAAACGAAAGGTTTATAAATTGCACACATGAGACAAGTTTATTGCAAAAAAAAATTATAATTTCAATTATCATTTATTATGAGACGCCGACATTAAAATTAATTTTTTACGATTTCGTGTCGGCACCTCGATAGTAAAAAAATTTAATTTTAATTTGGTATTTTTATTCGTTTTATTTCTTTTCCTTATTTTTAGAGGAGGGGGAAAGGCGGGAGGAGGGAGGAGGGGAGGAGACATCGTTTACGTCATAAATAATATTAACGTAAATTCTTTAAAACTAGAAGAAGAAGAAGAAGAAAAAAAAACAAAGGATAAATGATTTTAAATAATAATTATGGTATATTTGTTTTAAATGATGGTTTTTATTTTTTTTTCGAAGTTGGCAACTAACAATTAAAATTTTTTTTTTTTTTATTGGTAATAAATTTTTTTTAATAATCGTTATTAACTATTTATACAAATAAAAAAAAAAAATAAATTACGTAATTGTTTTTTTTGTTTTTGTAAACATACGTAAGGAGAATAATTAAAACCGAAATTCGGAAACTATAATAACGTTGCAGCCCCCTCCTCCACAAACAAAAACGAGTGAAATGTTTTTTTTTTTTTTTGGGGGGGGGGTTTTAATCATTTTATAAACACTAAAACACTAAATCAATCCAAATCGTCTTTTCTAAACTAAAAAAAAAATTTAATAATGTTAAAAACCGCTTCTTTTTTTCATTCTAAGGTTTTTAAGGTTTCTAAGGTTCAGAGTTTTTAGTTATGGGGTCACCAAATTATGGTTTATCAAAAATGTTTTTTAGTATAAAAGAAAACCCGCATGAATCAAAAAAAAAGAATTATTATTATTATTTTTTCCTTGTTATCACTACGCTACCTTTAATCCAATATGAAATTCCCTTTAGAAAAAAAAGTTACGAGCATACGTGTGAAACTAAAAAGGTGCGTGTGTGCGTGTGCGTGTGCACGTGAGGGTATTTTTTGTATTTTCAAAGTTATTATATTATATAGAAAAAAAAAATTCCATTTATATTTACTTTTCTAAAAAAAAAAAAAAAGATTTTTTAAGGGGTGTATTCTCTCTTATGTCAGTTTACTACCGTTCAAAAATCATCCCTTATTTGGAAACCCTGTTATTTATTTTTTCTTTAGGGGTTACTTTCGTTTCCCTTATAATATAAAAAAAATTTTTTTTCTAATTTTTTTTTTTTAGATAAATTCTTTATTGGTTTTTCCTTTTAATTTCATCCCCCCTTCTAACGTACACGTTTCGCTTCTTTTTTTTTTTTTGTTTTATCGATTTTTGAAAAATTTTTCGAACCCCTTTTCGTATCTTCTTCTCTTTCTTCTTTCGTATGGAATTTTTTATAAAACATAATCGTGTTTACTTTGTTGTTCTTGTTTCTTTACATTAGTTAAATTTTAAAACATAAAAGTATAAAAATTATATTTAGTAATAAATCATCATTAAAGTGGTAAACGTCTGTCAATGTCGAATACTTGTAAATAAAAAAAAAAAAAATTTTTTACAATATGTGGTGACTATTAACCTTACCTGTGTGAGAAAAAACTCAAAAAGGGGCTTGGCTTGGTTCTCTTTAATTGTTTACCTAATAATAATAATAATAATAATAAATAAATAAATAAATATTTCGGATTAGGGATATTTATTTAAAAAAATACGAATATTTATTTTTATTGAATTTCTGTCTTTCTTTCTCTTTAACTTTATTAATAATTTATAAATTAATAAAATTTTATGAAAAACATTCAACCGGATGTTTTATCACGTGTATTTAATTGATTACAACGTGAATAATTTGCAAAAAATAATAATGGCGGAAAGGGGGCGGGGGAAAGGGGAGAAGAAGGGAATTTGTCCGGTTCGCCTATTTCTTTTGGCGAATTAATTATAATATACAAATTACAACCGTTTAAAATTATTATCATTATTATTATCGATGCGTCATCGATTGATAATTGATTTAATAACACAATCATTATTAAACAAAACTCGCGAATAATTTTTTGAAAATGATTATAAAGTGACAATTTAAAAAAAAAATTAATTCGTTGTTTTTTTTTACCGCCATGTTTAAAAAATTCGCGGTTAATAACATCAAACATAAAAAAAAAGACGTCGCCTCATTTCATAAAAAAAAAAACATTTTAAAAAATGGCAAATTCCCACAGACAACAACAATTTGTGTGTAATTGACCACGCGTTAATAAAAACCCATTGTACCATCAATAAATTGATGATTATTTTATAATAATAATAATAATAACTTGGAGGAGGTTTTCATCTTCATATTTGGGTTATGACCTCTTCGAATACAAAAAAAAATTATAAGGTGTTTGACGCTTTCGGTCGGTTATTAATGTTAGCAAAAATAATATAAAAATAATGATGTCGTAATACATATGTATTTTTTTGCTACCAGTAAGATTTTCGTATCTATTCGTGTATGCCTATCATATTTTTTTTTTGATTAACCATTAAAAATTTTAATATTAAAAAAAAAACAATTCAATGATGGTAAAGGTCGAATGGGGGACGGGGGAGAGGGGGAAATAATAAAGTTGGTAATTGCGTTTCGTTTTTTTTAAATAAAAAAATAATAATACATAAATAAATAAATTTTCAAATCCGGTTTTTATGAAAAACATTTTATTAAAGTAATATTTAAATAAAAAATTTTCGCATAACAACAAGAAAAACTTTCTTCGGGGCATTCAATAATAATAATAATAATAAAAACTGACACATCTTCGTCGGTGTTGTTGTTTTTTTTGCTGACTTTAAGTGAAAATTTTTTTTTTTTTTATGTTAAGATTTAAATTATGATGAGTTTTTTTTTTTCTTTACGTCTTAATAAAAATTTATACATTAAAACAAACAAACAAACAAACAAGCAAACAAGCAAGCGAGCAAATCGTTACTTTTTATGCGAATATTATTATTATTTTTTTTTTGCAAACGATTTTTTAATGAAACCGATACGTAAATAATTAACGTGTTTTTTTCTTTCGATATATTTCGAGGTATTTCGATTAATCGAAATTTTTTTTTTTTACTTTTATTTATGTATCTCCTTAATTTGAATCGTCTAATAAAATTACTACAACCTCATTCATGTTTTTACGTTTTATTTAAGGAAAATTTTTTTTTTTTTGTTTCAAAAAACGTTTTTGTTTCAAAACTTTTTTTTTTACATTTACCAACGGCTTTCGCGTTAACCGAAACAATTTCATTTAAAAATATATATAATTTACATCGAGAATAAAATCACATTTAAAAACATTCATTCATAGTTCAAAAAAAAAATTCTTGTACACGCCGAATTTATTTTTTATTTTCGTACACGCGAGAGACGAAGCCAAAATATATAAAACAATTTCAAAACAAACTCCAAACAAACAACAACAAAAACAAATTTTTACTTTTTTCGGAGTTATCGTGTAATTAGAATTATATAGCAAAAAAAAATTTGCAAGGACAAAAGTCATATTAAATTTCAATTTAACAAATATTATTAATTTTCTTACAGTGAATTGACAAAAAATTTTTAGATTTATCATACCGCCCCATAAATGTTCTTAATTATTATTATTATTATTAAGGGTTCAATTCTATTTATTAACTTGTTTAATTAAGATTAATCATTAAATAAGTTTTTTTTCTATTATTGATTTTTCTAGTGTTTTTAAGGGACGGTGAACTTTACCATTACAGCACACGATTTTGCGCTATATAGTAATTACTAAAT
>NW_002987760.1:25714-32814 GCF_000006295.1 Pediculus humanus corporis | reverse complement strand
ACTCAAAAAAAAAAAAAACTTTCAATTTTTAAAATTGTAAATAAAAAAAATTATTGTTTATAATTTTTGTATGGATGTGTATTTAATTATGTTTAATTAAATACCTGAATACCTGTACCTTTAATCAATGTTTAAATGATAATAAAAATTTTTTTTTCTTGTTTTCTGAACAATTTTGGGTGGCCTTTTTTTTTTAAATAATAAATTTAAAATGACTTACATAAAATAATAATAATAATTTTTTTTCAAAGGTTTCGATTTGACTTATTGATTTTTACTCCCCATTATTTCTTTTTTCCATAATTCTTCCCCCCCCCCCTAATTTCTTTCATTTTAATACAGACTCACATAAAATTATTTCTACCAATGTAATAATAATAATAATAATAATCAGGTCATAAACATCACCGATAAAAAATTACTTTTGTTTTTTTTTTTTTTTTAGTAAATGATGACTCGACGAGTGAGAGAGTGAGAGAGAGAGATAGGGATTATTAACGATGTTGATGATTATGAAAATAATTATGGGAACCCCCCACACAAAAAAAAAAAGGAAACTAAAATGTTTTAATTTATACGCAATCTTCTTTTTTTTTCTAGAAAAAAATTTATTGCATGAATAAGGCCCCCAAAACATAAAAATTGTGACCGAAAAATAATTGTTTCGTTTTTTTATCTTCACGACTAAAAAACTTTTTTAATGGTTTTCTTATTATTATTATTATTATTGTTTGTTTGTTTGTTGTTTGTTGTTGTTGTGTTTTTACTTCTTTACCTTATTGAATTTTTTTTTTGTTTTAAGGTTAATTCGTGACAAAATATTTCCATTCGACAAAAATCTTTATATTACCTTTTTAAAAATCATAAAATTTTTTTTTTTAATAGAAAAACTCGTAAAATAATAATAATAATAATAATAATAATAATAATAATAATAATAATAATAATAATAATAATAATAATAATAATAATAACAATAGTTTATTTTAGGTTAAGTGTGTGACAAGGACAATAATATAAAAAAACATTAAAAATAATCAAAGAAATATTTTCTATTATTATTATTTTTTCAATTAAGATTTTTTTTTTTTTTCAATATTTTCAAACGAGATTATTAAATCTATTTATTATTATTATTATTATTAAGTGAATGACTAAAGACTTTTTTTTATTTATTTTGATTCAATTGATCGGTTGGTTGGCCGTTTAGTAAGTCAGTCAGTCAGTCATTCAGTCAATCAGTTTAAATGATAAATTTTTTTTTTTTTTCTTTAAAAGTAATCGTTTAAATCTCCCGCCAAAATGATTTATTGATTTTTTTATTATCTTAACATTTAAACCCTTTTTGATAAACTTTAATTAAAAAAAAAAAAAATTTATTTTTTATAAAATATTATTATTGTGAATTTAAAAAATAAAAATGGCGGATAAATCGAATAAAAGTTTTTTTTTTTTTTTTAAATTATTAGTTTTAAATTCAAATAAGTTTTAAAAAAAGGAGGAGGAGGAGAGAAACGTGGCAGTAGACAAAATAACTAACTCAAACACCACGTTTTCAATTTACATAGAATAAAATAATAACATAGAGTAAACAAGTAAAAAAATTTTTTTTGTGTCTTAAATTGCAAAACGTATAAATTTAAAATGGTACGAACGATATGACGTGACTAATTAAAATTTTGATTCATTTATTAATTACATTTAATTTAGATTATTATTATTATTATTATTATTATTATTATTATTATAAATGCACACTAGACCGTATCAAATTTTTAATGGTTTCTCTCTCTTTTCCCTCCCCCCCCCGTATTGCTTTTCGTACACCTTTTCGAAATTAAATCCGGCACAAATATTTTATATATGGAAAAGTAAATAAATAAATAAATAAAAAGAAATTTCTAGAATAAAAATAAACATTCGGGAGCAATGAATGAATACACGTTGTTTTCACAGGGGGTAAAGGAAAAAATAAAAAATGCGTACCTGAAAATACGTGGGAACGAATAAAAAAAAAAAATTTCTTGTTGTTGTTGTTTTGGATAATTTCCACTCGTTTTATCTCATTGTATGTGTAAACGTTTTTTGCAAAATACGCCCCCCTCTCCTCCCCCCAGTAAAATATTTCATTCAAACATGTCATTCATTAATTATAATTCAATAATTATTTAAATAACGACGACGACGACGATAATAATAATAATAATATAATTTATTTATTATAAATTCAGGTCGTAAGGAAACGTTTTTTTTTTTTTTTTTTTTTTTTTTTTTTTTTAAAATTTAAAACTTAAACCGTTAAATTTAAAATATCTTCGGCTAAATAAATTTAAATTTAATCGAATTAAATTATTATCAGTATATATAAAAAAAAATTAATTTTAATACCGTTTCGGGACACAAACCGGTCATAAATATGTCAAAAAATGCGACTTTTTGTGAGAAAATGAGCGGGGGAAAAAAAAAAAAAAAAACAAATATGGAAAGAAGTTTTCTTTATAATTTATTATTATTATTATTATCATTATTATCATCATCATTTAATTTTAGTATTCGTTGTCGAGTGTGATAAAAAAAAAATTAAACAATAAAAATATTTAATTTAATTTAATTTTTTTGTTCGTCGTCTGCAAACTATTTACAAATAATAGGTAATCAAGTGACGTCACGACAATGATGATAATAATAATTTTGTTTTTTAAATTCATTCGATGATGATTTTTTCTTGTAAACTTGAATTTTATATTTGGTAAACCAACCGAAAAAAAAAAAAAAAACTGAAAAATATTGTTCAGATCGGGTCAGACATGCATGCGGACAATGTTTATCGGTTGAATCCTGTGTGAGTCTGCCTAAAGGTGTCATATATAATAAACATCTTTAAACAAGATTAAAAAAAAAAAAAAAAAATCAAATGTGAGATGAAGAAGGGAAGTCACGTATGTGAACGCGGCCATACTTAAAAGGGAAACAAAAATAATAATAATAATAATTTTTGTCGTAAACCTTTTATAAACGATAAAAGGTATTTAGCAACAAAAAAAAAAAACGATCTGTATATATATATATAAATTTTTTTTTTTGTTACGTTGGGGTAAAAAAATAAATAATAATAATAATAATGATAAAAAGGTACGAAAAAAAAAAAAAGAAGGAGAGGAAGGAGAAGTAGAAAAAAAATATTTCTTTTATTTTGTAATATTTTTCGATAGCGAAAGAATCTTTTTTCTTTTTGGGAATACCTTTTGACACGAACAGCATGAACCTGTCTTTTGAAACCTGAATACCATCCGAACATCCAACCACCCAACCATTCAACCAGTCAGACCTTTTGAGCACATCTATACATTTTATAGATTTTTGATTATCACGAAAAGGTGTAACACATTTTTTTTTTTTTCCAATCAAATCACCATCTCGTTTATTATCATCATCATCATCATCGTTGTTTTTTTTTCATATTAAAAACGACGGTTAAATTTAAATTGTATTGTTCGAAAGTACGTTGTGAATATTTTTGTACGAACTGACACGAATGTAAAATAATAATAATAATAAAAGTTTTTCTATTATATTTTCATATTAAAAAATATTTCCGAAGTGAAAAAAAAATTTGTTTTTATTTTTAACAATATAACGGAAACAAAAAGAAAAAAAATTATTCTTAGAAAGAATTATAAATAAGGTGCAAAAGATATTTATTAAACTCTCTCTCTCTTTCTATCTACCTACGTACCTGTTTTTTTTTTATTTCGATGTCACGAACTTTGCTTTCAAATAAGAAACGTAACAAATCGCCATCATAAAAAATAAAAAGAATATGTGGGATATTGATAATTGAACGTGGCATTAGATTATAATTACATTTCCTACTTTAAAATTTTCTTTTCTTTTTAAAAAAATGTTTGATTATCATTCCGCGTCATAATTTTTTTAAAAACACAAAAAGCAAATATATTATTTATAGTATTATCCCCGTTAATTTTTATTTTAATAAAAAATTATTTATTATTATTATTATTATTGTTATTATTATTATTATTAATCCAAATAAAAAAAATTGTTGTTTTAGAGGGACATTTATCATTTTTTTTTTTACTTAAAACCAACAAACAACGGGTTTGTATAAAAAAGATTAAATTTTTTTTTTGTTTAAAAAAAACTTGAATAATACCAAAATTAAGTTTTACAAAAAAATTTCTAAAATAATATTAATAAACAAGAAAGAAAACAAACCGTGAGAAAAAAAAATGCGTGTGTGCGATAATAATAATAATAATAAAAAGAAAATGGCGGATGGAAAAGTTTAATAAAAACATAATTAAAAATTGAAAAAAAAAAAAAATCGGAATTTACGTATGAACTGATTACAAAAAAAAAAAATTTTTTTTAATTTACTCTGATTTGTCGTCATATCGTTCACTCTTCTTCTCCCACGTGAAAGTGTCAAAAGAATAATAATAATAATAATAATAATAATAATAATAATAATAATAATAATAATAATAATAATAATAATAATAATAATAATAATAAATGAGGTGATTTTTTTTCCTGCGGATTTAAAAAAGTTTTTTTTTTTTATTATCGAATTTTAAGTAGGTATAAATAAATAAATAAATAAATAAATTTCTTAATGTTTTCGTACCCGTTCATTCTTCTTACACGTTTTTCTCCTTTCCCCTCCCCCCACCATTTCTCCTCTTTTTTAAAGTTCCAATCAATGAATCAAAATAAAAAAAAATTTTATTTATTACCGTAAAATTGTTGGCATTTTTTTTTCTTCTTTTTTTTATCGATTAATAAATTTTATTAACTTTAAATATGAATAAAAAAAAATCCGAAACAAATGGAAAATTAACCCTTTTTATTTATTTATTTATTATTATTATCATTATTATTATTATTATTATTATTATTTGCGTGTTTTTTTTTTTTTTTTAATTCGACACGAATTTTTTTCCCTTTGAAAACCTCGGTAATTACCTCTCATTAAATTTACAATAAGGGAAAAAAACTCAGAGACCCAAAGAACTAAAAAAAACTGTGACACGATTAAATGTCAAATGTCAAATATTTTGCCGAGGGGGGAGGGAAGGGGTAGAGGTAAGGGGAGGGGGAAGAGGTCAAATTTTTTTTTTTTTTTTTATTCGATACGAAATATTTTGTTCTGACAAAACAAAACGGAAATAAATTAAAAAACTTTCTTCCATATTTTTAAATATTTGAATTTTGTTTTGTAAAAAAACAAAATGGACGTAAATTTCTCTGTACTATTGATTATTATTATTATTATTATTATTATTATTATGGAATACATGACGTGTAAATAGTAATATAATAACCGGTAATAAAATTTTTTTAAAAATAAATTTTATTAAAAATCAGTCAACACACGAATTTTCCAAACGTGAAATGAAATTTAATATATCATTAAAAAAAAAAAAAAACGTTTTTGAATTTTTATTAAAATAATAATAATAATAATAATTAACATTCATTAAGACATTTAATAAAATTTTTTAAAATCGCAATTTATAAATAAAAAAAAAAAAAAATTTTTTTATAATAAAAACGAGTTTTTTAAACTTTAAAAAAAAAAAAACTCGCGAGTTCGAGAGCATCCAAAAAAAAAAAAAAAAAATTACTTCTCCTTTATTACCGCGTTTCCTCGTCTTTTTTTTTAAAAATAATTAATTGTTACGAAATAATAATAATAATAATAATAATAATAATAATAATAATAATAATAATAATAATAATAATAATAATAATAATTTTAAACGTTTACAACATAAGTAAATTTATTTATTTATTTATTAAATTTAAAAATTTTCTTATCGTTTAAAAAAGTGATAAAGTAAACGATGATAAATTTTATTATTATTATTATTATTATTATTTCTTTGAGATTTTTTTTATGCAAAGGAAACAAAACGTTTTAATAATACTGACGAGTTTTCCATGACGTCATTCATTCATTCATATCAATAAAAAAAAAAAAATAGTTAATAGTTATTAATAAATTATCATTCTAATCATGTTTGTGCGAGTGCGAGTGAGTAAAAACCTGGAAAATTCTCAAAAAAGTGTAATTTTTTTCCCATTAAATATCCATATATGGATAAAAAAAAATATGGCGTATATATATATATATATATATATATATATATGAAAAAATTATTAATAATAATAATAATATAATGGTTATTAAATTGTTTTCTTTAAAAAAATTATTAATTGATTTTAATAATACATAATAAAAAATAATAATAAAAATTTCCCCTCAACGTATATAAAAAAAGAAAATTCTTTATTTTTTTAAATTTATTATAATTATTGACCGCCTTATTTTTTTTTTTTTTTTAAATTAAATTTTTAGTTTGCAAAATAATAATAATAATAATAATAATAATAATAATAATAATAATAATAATAATAATAATAATTACGTTTGTTCGTAACGGATTTTTTCCCGACTTTTTTTTAATCTAATAACGTCAACGAAAAAGTTTCGCCATTTTGTTTTATAAATAAAATAATATTTAACTTAACATTTATAAGAAAAACAAAATGGCGGCGATCGTAGTAATGACGTCGAACGTACGTATAATGAATTACACTTTGCTGTTTTTCGTTTAATTTACATTTGAATAAAAAAAAAAAAAATGCAAAATATCGTGCGAAAAAGGGTCGGATAAAGGATTCTTTTTTTTTTTTTGTTTAAACAAAAGAAAATCGTTATAAATAAATAAAAATCGGTGAATGAGGGGGAGGGGAGGGGGGTTTATAATCATTACACATTCACCGACTTTTACAATATTTTTTATAGGTGGACAGTGATGACGTAATGATAATTTCCCACGGACTAAGATGATGTTACATTTCCGTATGTATATATATATATATATATATATATATATATACTGATTGCTTTACATAATATTATAGTAAATAATAAAAGTCGTTTTGTAATAATAATAATAATAATAATATAACATATATAAATGCAAAAACGTTAAGTTAACTTACCCATATTGTGCTGGTAATACGGCTGGATATCCGGCTCTAATACCTGGGAAACGGAAAACCTAAAAAAA
>NW_002987760.1:22387-25152 GCF_000006295.1 Pediculus humanus corporis | reverse complement strand
AAAGGCTATATTCGGGGGGGTGGGATGGAGTTCCCGTATAAAAAAAAAAATATTTAGATAATTATCAATTTTCATTCTAAAAAAAAAAAAAAGCATACATATATTTACACCAAACATTTTTTTTTGTTATTAATAATATAAATTTATTTATGCGTACATAAATAAACGTTATTTATAATAATAATAATAATAATAATAATAATAATAATAATAATAATAATTAGTCAAAAAAAATTTATTTTAATGTTACAAAAAAAAATTTTAATAAAAAACATCCGCGTGGAATTTTAATTTAATGAAGGAAATAACATAACAATAGTTTTGTTGTTGTTGTTGTTTGTCGTTTGTCGTAAAAACATTATTAAAAATAAATTTAATAGATTGTTATAAAAGAAATGTTATAAAAGAAAAACAAAAATAAAAAAATTTGTAAAATTTAAAAGAAATGACAAAAAAAAAAGGAAAGGGGAAATAAATCATTATTATAAAAATAAATAATTAACAACATTTTTACTTACCTTAATAATAATATTAAATAAATAAATGTTTTATAAATTTATATAAATAAATAAATAAAAAATTATTTTTGAACGAGAAAATAAAAAAAAATAAAAAAATACATAAACTAACGACGTAAAAATTCAATTTAAAAAAATACGCGTAACTCGATTGAAAAAAAAAATTTTTTTTCTTTATTTAAAAAAAAAAACAAGAAATCATCCTCGGATGATGTCTGAACATTGACTGAGAATTTCTTGTGTTAAAAATACTGGAGGCTCCATTACCATCGTCTTAAGTTGACAGGATATATATACAAGAGCAACAACAACAACAACAACAAACAACAACAACATCCAGTGTCATTACACCATTAACAGTAGAGTTTGCAACTTTTTTTTTCCCCCCCATTCTTCTTTCTTTTCTTTTTTACTTTTTTGTTTAATGAAAAAAATTTTCTTTTATTTAAATAATTTTAAACTTTTACTTTTAAAATTCGTTTTAATAAACAAATAATTTATTTATTTTTTTATACAAACAATAAATAAATGAAAAAAAAATTTTAAATAGTCGTATACCTTGTTTAGGAAAAAAAATAATTTTTTTTTTTATAGTCTATAAAAATATTTATTTGAATATTAAAAAAATTGAATCGTCGTCCATTGTTTAAATTATATTTAAAACCGTTAAAAAAAAAAAAAAATTATAGCAAATATTTTTTGCATAATCGAAAAGAACATAAATCTTACGTAATACAATAATAAAATTTATTGCTTTGAGTTTATTGCTTAACATAAAATATTACAAACGATATTAAACGCAAATATATGTGAGACTTGGGAAAACGTACGAGACATAAGTCATTATTGATAAAAAAAAAATAATTTCAGGTACGACGAATAAAATCTATTTTTTTTAATGGGGGAAGGGGGTTATTCGATTAAATTTTCTTTTTTTTTTCAGTATTCATTTACATGTGTGAAATCGATTGCAATAAGTTATTATTGATTTTATTATTATTATTTTATTTTTTCTTTTTATACAACTTTCTCCGTCCTTGTATTGATTCAATGTCCAGTTCAAGTTTAAGGTGAGAGAGAGAGAGAGAGAGAGAATCTAATAACTCTTGCTAACATTGTATAGAATGACCTTGAAAATCTCTCCATACGTATAACATATATATTTTATAAACTTGTTTTTTTTGTTGTTGTAAAATACATTAAACGAAAATTATTATTATTATTTTTTTTGCATTAAAAATAAAATTTTAAAAGTGATTTTAAAACGAGGATCAAGTTCAGAGGTTAATGAAATTTATTTATTTATTATTCACCCCCCTCCTCCCCCCGATTTGTGAATTTAAACAAAAAAAAAATTTTTCTCCATGTGTATTTTTACGTTTGAAAAATTATTAATTTTACTCGATGACTCGTTTTTTTCTCTTTTTTTTTTTTCTCTCCCTTGAAATCTTCATGGAATGATTTGTTTTTAAAATTATTATTATTATTATTACTAAAAAAACTTTTACTTTTATAAAAACCTCTTTTTTTTCATAAATTTTTTTATTAATAATAATAATAATATAAGTAAAGCCAAAAACTACTAAAAATTTTCTCTTTCGATATGATTTAATAATTTTTATTTTATTTTTAATTATTATACATTTAAAAATATATATAAATTACATAACATAATTAATGATTAAATAAATAAATAAATAAAACAATAAGTTTAATATACGTTTACAAGCAGAAGAAAACTCACGACGGTTAAATAGGAAAAGGAAATAAAAAATAATATTTATGTCACATTTAAAACATTTAAAATTAATTTTTTAATAATTTTTTTAAACAAATGATGAGTATAATAAATTATAGTTTAAAAATGTGTAGATTTAAATAGTAGAAAAGGTAAAAAAAAAGATTGATACGAATGGGCGTGAAAAGTGAAAAGTGAGAAAAAAAACGCCATTTTTTTTTATTTAACCGTTGAATAAATTAGAGAATTAAATTTGTTGAAAACCGTTTTTTTACACTTTATTATTTTTTTTTTTTTAAAGGTGTTACCAATTAAATTTTTTTCTTTTTTAATAAGTTACGACGACGACGATGGATACATAACGTAAATAGAAACATAATTAATAAATAACATAAATTTTTTTTTTAATAATTAAATCGTTAAGTTTTCGGTATAGGATTTTTTAATTTTAAATTTAATTATTATTATTATTAATTATATATAAATTAATTTTTAATCTGTCTGTTGCG
>NW_002987760.1:12500-21312 GCF_000006295.1 Pediculus humanus corporis | reverse complement strand
ATAGGTGCCTTTAGGCGTTATAGAATAATTTTTTCAACTTTTATAAAATATTATTATGGGATTTTAAATGCATTAAACATTTAAACGTAAAAATAAAATTTTTATAACCGATAATTTTTTTAATTTTATTTTATAGGGATAATTTTATAAGGTTAAAAAAAATTTACAAGGATAAAAAATAAAAATTTTAAGTTTTTTTTTTACACATACTTATTAATATTTTTTTATTTTTTTCTTTAATGATTTGTATAAATTTTGTCACCTTTTTTTTATTAAAACATTAGTGTTTTACAGTGTTCTTTTTAAAAACGCCAAGGGAATTTATGAAAGTTAAAATTATTGGATTGTATTTATAAATATTTAAAAAAATTTATCCTTAATTTTAATTTTATTACGATACAAAAGTAAAATTTTTTTTTAATTGGTTGAACTTAATAGTAGACATTGTGGTGATATTTTAAAATATTTTATTCATAAAAATACTTTGTTAAAGTTATTTTCTTTTTTATAACAAGTACATTCGTGTGAGTTATTTAAATTAATTTTTATGTTTTTAAATTTGCGGATGTTTTACAACTTTTTTAAACGGTTTTAACGGTTACATCATAACTTTTTAAAACAAAGTTTAAATTTGAATTTTTGAAAATTAATTTTCAAACTTAAATTTCAAGTATTATTTTAAAATCATATTTGAAGTAATGATATTTTTAAATGATAATTAACATTTATAATAATTTTTATTTTTTATAATATCTTTTTTTAGAAATGAAAATCAAAAAATTATTTAATTTTTTTGTTTTATTTCACAACTTCCGCCAAGGGAATCAAGTACGTGGCATAAGATTATTAAATGTAGTGCCACGTATAAATATTCTTACGTTTAAATATAAACATGGAGGTGTTCAAACTTGACAAACGTTATTTCAAATAGTGTCATCATGGTATTTTTATAATTTAACTTAAGGAAATTAACTTTATATTTAAAAGGCATGCCATATGAGCCTTTAAGAAATGATAACATGAAAATGACACTAAGAGACTGGAGGGAAGCCCTCGAATCACCGCCCAGTTACCGGATCGGTAAAAGAAATGTGAGAATTCAGACAAAGTTTATTACATTTTTTGTGATATTTTGTTTAATTATATTATTTATCAGGTACATTATGTTGCCAAAACCTAGTCCTAATGATAAGTACATTAATTATAATTCTTTTACACTACCTAAACCAAGTATGCAAGTTGGATATAATTCTGTGTACAAAGAGTTTTCTTACAAACAGTATAATAATACATATCCTTTAACGCGTCCAATTAGAACGGCAAAGGGATTAACGTTCAGAATAGCAATGATCAGTGATTTAGATATTGATTCTAAATCAAAATTAGAACCAGATGTATGGTTCTCATATTTACAAAAAGGTTACCTTGAATGGAATCCATCTTTAAATTCTGTTTATGTTACATGGGATAAATCGACAGTACAGTTAAAATCATCTTTAAGTCAAGGAGGAAGAGGTATGGAGTTGTCAGAACTACTTGTTTTTAATGGAAAACTATACACATTGGATGACAGAACAGGTGTTGTATATGAAATTATTAAAAATGATGTAGTTCCTTGGGTTATATTGCCAGATGGTGATGGTAAAACGAGGAAAACTTTTAAATCCGAGTGGGCTAGTGTAAAAGATCAAACTTTAATCGTTGGTGGATTTGGTAAAGAGTGGACAAATTCTGCTGGAAAGGTGCTTAATTACAATCCTCAATGGATAAAAAAAGTTACAGTTAATGGTGAAGTTACTCATAAAAACTGGAGGGAAAATTATTTAGCTCTTTTAAAAGCTGTAGGCATATCATATCCAGGATATATGATTCACGAATCAGGTGTATGGAGCGACATACATAAAAAATGGTTTTTTTTGCCTAGGAGATGTTCTAAAGAAGTTTATAGGGAAGAAACAGATGAATTAATGGGTACCAATTTATTAATTACATGTGATGAAAATTTTAAAAATATAAAAGTATTAAAAATAGGAGATGTTTATCCATCTCACGGGTTTTCTAGTTTTAAATTTATACCTGGTAGCGAAGATGAGGTTATAATAGCAATAAAGTCGGAAGAATTAAAAGGTTCAGTGTCTAGTTATGCTATGGCATTTAAAATAAATGGTAAAATTCTAATGCCAGAAACTAAAATAGGTGATATTAAATTTGAGGGCATAGAATTTATTTAGCTTAAATTTTTTTTAAATTAGTAAAATTAAAAAAAAAAAAAAATTAACTTAAAGTTTTTCGAATAATATATTTAGGAGGAATAATATGGCTTTAAAATTTTTTTAAAAAAAAATATTTTGATAAAAGCTTTAATTAAATTTTATTTATTAGTAATTTTATAATATAATATAATAAATAATATTAAAAGGATTAGTTTTTAAAATAATTTTTTTTTTTTTAGTTAAAATCTTGCCATTTTTATTGTATTTTGTCAATAATAATTATTTATAATTACATAATTAAGTATTTTTTTAAAAAAACGTGTGACATGTCATGCCATTATTTGACAAATACTCTTCTTCATATCAAATTTTTAAATGAATTTTTTTTTTACTTTTTTGAAAAGTTATTAAAAACATATTTAAAATCAATTTATAATTATTGATATTATTATTTATTTATATTAAAAATAATTGAAAAAAAAAATTATATCAATGTAAAATAAATAAATAAATAAATAAAAAATGTTAAAAAGTTTACAAGATTTAAAATAAACGTAATATTTATAATGGAATAAGTTTTAAACATTAACAATAATTTTTTTTTTGCTTTATGAGGTTTATGTGTATCAAAAATATTATTAAAATATATAAATCTTATAATGAAAATTGAATTTTATAAATTAATTAATATATAATAAATATTAGTTGAAAAACTTTTCTTTACTATTACTTAAATTATCATACAACACATTAGATGATGAAAAAAATTTAATTTATTTAAAATGTTTTTTATTGGTCGAAAATATTTTTTTTTTTTTTATAAAATTACTTATTGTAATAAATTTTTCAATTTACATTATTAATTCAAAATAATTTATTTTATTATAAAAAAAATATTTTAAAAGGAAACAAAATATTAATGGAAATTAATAATTTATGTGATTTTTCGAAAAAATAAAATTCCTTGCGTTTTTTTTTTAAATGGAAAATAATGATTATACTGAAAAATATTATAGAGTATTTAATATATGATATAATCACAATAAATAGTATTATAATAAATGAATATGAGAAATAATTACAATGATCATTATAATTAATATTTTTTTAAATATTGTTTTATTATAATTTGAATAAATAATTACAGATAAAAGAGTTAAGTAAGCAATTTTTCTTTTTTTTTTTTAGCATACAAATTCAATGTATAATTGCAAAAATATTTTGTGATGATTTAGAATAATTTTTTATTTATTTAAATTGTTGTAATAAATTTTTAAAATAATTATCACGTGACATAAAAAATTTCAAACAGGTAAATATATTTAAACTATTAATGTATCTTCCCAAATAGTTTCCGTGAGTATAGCAATATTATCCATGTGTTTTCCAGGAAAATATTCGAAAGCCCATAAAAAATTTGTAAAAACTAACATTTCACCTTCTTTAAGGTTTTCAATAAGTTGCGGACATGTTTCATTACAAGGATGATGAGGAATTAATTTGAACGAAGTCGATCCACGAAGTTGTGCCAATATAATGAGTCCGGAATCTAATTCTAGTTTTTTATACAAATTCGTTTTATAGTCAGAAGACATCAATATCCAATTAAAATGAGCCGGAGCGACCGAAGTCGATAAAAAATAAGGACGCTGATAAAATTTTCTAAGTGCTTTAACCGCATTTATGTCGCAATTTTGCCAATGTACGAACCATTTATCCGCTCTCGGATTTTTAATCCTTTTTAAAAATGGTAATAAATCATTCGATCCGGTTCTTATGTTCGATACTAAAACGCAGGGTACCGTGTCGTATAATTTTTCGTTGTTCAAATAAGCATCCGTTATATTTTGAAAATAAAAATAATCCGTGTTCATTATCGGCCAAGAAAACATGGCGTCCTCAACGATTACCGGTAAATCTCGGCTTATGTAATCATCAACCAAATTATTGAATGAAACTTCGGATATTCGTTCGATTTTTTCAAACGATTCACACGAAATGCAATCTTTCATATCTAATGAATAGCTTTTGAAAAATGGATTCGATATCAAGCAGGATTTATAAAACATTGAAGTCCAATCCCAAAATGGTAGTAATTTTATCATGGCTAACCTTGAAAGAGCGTAAAAATGATTTTTATACATGTACGCTTCGGATGTTGCGTAAATAAATATTATTATTCCTGTTATGAATAATCCGATTTTGATTATTTTTTTAACAGCTCTCTGGCGAAAAGCTGAAGTCAGCGGAGCGCAAATAACTTCCATTTCCGATTGAGAAAATCCAGCTTGTTCGCAATATTGATAAAATGATAAAAGTTCTTCATCAACAATTTTTAATCTGTCACTTCGTTCAATACCCGCACTGGACATTTTATCAAGTTGTAACGAACAAATTGCAACGTAACTGATTCTGGATCGATTTTCTTTACTCCACTTACCACATACCATCAGAGAGCATGCTCAATATAATTTTTTTTTTTTTTTTATTAAAACACGAAAATGAATTCTTTGAAATTATGAATTTTGAAAGATTTTTACTTAAACATTATTAATTATGGATTTTTTCGTTTTTATTTTTAAATAAAGTGTTTCATCGAGCTTGTTAAAAATAAAACGCGGGAAAAAATATTTAAAAAATTTGATTGTTTACGGTGTCGTAAATTTTTGAATTCCACCGCCTTTTAAATTTACCTTCCTCGGACTGTTTTGTATTTTTCATGACCATATTCGGTAATTGATTAACTCCTACCAGTTTATGGAGTAATTTTTTCGGCCTCAAAATGACTGAATTCTAAGTTTTTTTTTTTTTTTTTCGTTTGGTTATAATGAGGATGTGTGACTGTAGGCCCAAGACCTTGCGATACAGTTTCAGATGTAAGAGAAAAGGAGGAATTTCGATATTTGGTTGGGATCCACATTATAGTTTGGAATTTACTATTTTACATTTTTGGTTGTACATGGTATTTTTGGGTATTTTAATTGCTTTTATATTAAGCAGTTTAGGTTGTTACTTTCAACGCTTTACTAAAAAATTTAATTCACGTTGTGGTGGTGTTTCTCAAAGCTTGCCTGCTCAAATGTTTATTCCAAAACAAAAACAGTGCGAAAATGTATCTCGTTTAAACTCCTCCTTCTCTATTTCAAAACCATGTGTGTCATCCTCATCAATTTCCTTTGACTCGAAAATTGTGAAAGCCGCTTATTAAAATGTTAGAGTGTTCGGATAAAACAGACTTAGCCAGGGAGGGTATTAAATTACTTCTTAATAATAAATTTGAAGAAGCCGAAGAATTATTTAATTCGGATAATGGGAACATTCAAATGGCTGCTGGTTATTGCTTTTTGACATTTATAAATGCATTAATGACTT
Source organism: Pediculus humanus corporis (assembly GCF_000006295.1). NCBI lineage: Eukaryota > Metazoa > Arthropoda > Insecta > Psocodea > Pediculidae > Pediculus > Pediculus humanus. The sequence goes on along the minus strand of NW_002987760.1, from coordinate 15,727 downwards.
TTGAAGAAGACAAATTGGAAGAATCTCTTCAAAATTTGAAAGATGTTGAAAAAAAATGTTCCCAAGGTGCAGGATGGTTGAAATCAATGAAGAACAAGGTTTTCAGCACTTTCAATTACACTGTAAGTTTAAAAATATTTTACATTATTTGTTAAAATTTAAACCCTTTTTATTACTCTATTCCAATTATATACTGATACAAATTTTTTAAATGAAAATAATTCAAATTAATTTGATTCAGGAGCAAGATGCAGCTGAAAAATTAGAGGAACAAATTATATTGGCTGATTCTCAGGTTTGTGTTGCTTTGTTAACGTTTCTTCAGCAAGATTTATCATCTTATGTAAAAGGAGGTTGGGTGTTGAGAAAAGCTTGGAAAGTTTATCAGCATACATATACAGAAATATGTAACCTATATAAAAAAACTTTTGGCTTGGATGCCTCCATACCAGGTAAAGTAAAAAAATTTATTTTTTTAATGTTTATAATTGCGATTTTATAATATTAATGCTTTATGCGTTACTCTTTTAAGGATCTCATTTTCCTTCTTGGCAAGTAATTACTAAAAGTGCATCTGACTCACATATTATGACTGATTCTTCTATACCTTCAAATGAATTATCTGTTCCAAATACTCCAAGTACTTCTAATGGTTTTAAAAATCCATTAAGTTACATAAATTCATTTTCTTCTCACTCCAATAACGAGTAAGTTTTTGCTTTTTGCGTAAATTAAAATATCGTTTCCATCAATAAATGTTAATTTAACCTTTGTTAAATGTATACTTTTGAAGAGTGACAATCGAGCCTCAGGTTGTTGCAAGATTAATGGCTGCAGTGTCCTTTGGTTATGGAATATTTCAATTATGTATTTCTTTACTGCCAGCTTCTTTACTTAAGCTCATACATTTCTTGGGGTTTGAAGGAGATAGAAAAATTGGACTATCAGCTTTAATGTTTAGCAGAGAGGGTACTGATATGAGAGGCCCTTTAGCTTCGTATGTACCATTATACTCTTTTTTTTTTTTTTTGTTTTTTACATTATTATTTAAGAGTTTAAAAAAATAAAATAGGTTATGTTTTAATTACAGGTTAGCTCTCTTATGGTATCACACAATTGTGAGACCATTTTTTGCACTAGATGGAGCTAATGTAAAAGCTGGAGTCGAAGAAGCAGATCAGTTGATAAATGAGAGTCAAGCTGAATTTGGTGATTCTGCATTGTTTTTATATTTTAAAGGAAGAGTTCAAAGACTTAAGGTAATTATCATTATCAAGTGTAACAAAAAATGTTTGATCTCGAGTGAATTCCTGTAACATGTACAATTGATCTTAAAATTTCAGTCTGACATACCCCAAGCTTTGAAATCTTATGAATCTGCTATTGAAAAATCTAATCAGAGAGAAATTCAACTTCTTTGCCTTCACGAAATTGGCTGGTGCTACCTGATTCAATTAGACTGGGGAAATGCTTATCATTGCTTTAATCAATTAAAAAGTAGATCGAAATGGTCAAGAAGTTTTTACACGTATTTGACGGTCATTTGCTTAGGAGCTTGCAATGATGTGCAGAATGCACTCACTTTAGCTGAAGAAATACCCAAACTTGTGGAGGAAAGTAGTGGAAGCGTACAAATTGAAACATTTATAAGCAGGCGAATAAGAAAATTTCCGATTACCGATTCGAAAGTTAAAAATAAAGGAAAAATTGAATTAGTTTTTGATAAATTAACATGTGAATTATTCATTCTTGAACTTTTGTATTTTTGGAATGCTCTACCGTCCTGTGACACGTCTGAATTGTACAGAATTGTCGAAGGTAGGCCTGTTCTTCCCCTTTCTTTCTCTTTATTTTTTAATGTTCAGAATGACAAAAAATTTTTGATTAATTTTTTTTTAAGAGAGTCATTCAATGAAAAATGAACCCATGATCGGGTTGTGTGATCTCGTGGAAGGAGCTGTTCATCTTTGTGCTTCAAATTACGATGAAGCATCGAATGCTTTTAAAAAATGCATAGAAAAAAGAAAAGAAATAAAATCGGACAACGATAATAATTCGAAAGAAAATAACGATCATATAATTGCGTTCGCCATGTTTGAATTGGGAACTATTTTGATACAATCTACGGAGGTTTGTAAACAAAAAAAAAAAACTTGACCGAATAATTGCGTGGAAACTTGTTTTTGTTTTTTTTTTTTTATAAAATTATTTTTATTTTCAGACGAAAGAAGAAGGAAAACAATTACTGATGAAAGCTCAAAACGATTATAAAGAATACGATTTTGAAAACCGTTTAAATATTCGAATTCATTCGCTACTGAAAAAAATAGAATAATTTATGAAAAGTTTACGTAAAAAAAAAAAAAAAAGGAAAAAGAAAATAAAAAAAAAGAAAATTAAAAAACCTCTCACAATATTAATTCAATTAACGTGTAGGTTACGTAAGAATTTTTTAAGCTCAAAATGAAATTATTATCGAACAATCAAGTTAAAATAAAAAATAGATTAGATTCGGATTTAATTTAAATCGACGAAATTTTAAATGAAATAAATTTTTAAAAATTATTTACAAAATTAACAATTAAATTAAAAAATTATATTTTAATTTGTAAATCATGGCGTCGTCGTCGTCGTCGTCGTCGTCGTCATGGTCATCATCGTTAACAATAATAATAATTTTTTCTCATAAAATTATTATTATTTAAATTAACAAATTTTATTTATTTATTTATTTATTTATTTAATTAATTAATTAATTTTTAAAAAGGTAACAAAAAATCATTTTACACGAAACGAAAATCGATGAAAAAGGGAAAAAAAAAAAAAAAATTTTTTTTTTTGTCAGATGAAGATCGACCACACTCGTTCCGCTTATAAATTATAAAAAAATTTTTATCGTTTACCGGCTTGTTATTATTATTATTATTATTATTATTATTATAATTGTTGTTGTTATTGTTAAAATTGCGTTAAAATATTGTAAACGGCATCGCAATAAATGCTTTAAAATAAAAAAAAAAAAAAAAAAAAAGTTTTGTTAAAATTTTGTTAAATTTAATGAAGTAGAAAAAAAAGAAAAAATTTATTATTATTATTATTATTATTATTATTATTATTATTATTATAATGAAAATTTAAACAATAATTTTATTAGAAATTAAAAATAAATTTAGATGAATTGACAAAAGTTAAAATCTAGTCTTTTATGTAAATCGAGTATTTATTTT
>NW_002987760.1:0-7500 GCF_000006295.1 Pediculus humanus corporis | reverse complement strand
CGTGGAGAGAAATTTTATACGCAATCTCTCTCATCGGCATCGGGTTTCCCCTAGTGCTTAGGATCGACTGACTCGTGTCCAACTGCTGTTCACACGAAGCCCTTCTCCACATCAGTCCTCAAGGTCCTCTATCGAGTCATTGCTCTCCACCAAGATCTGCACAGACGGCGGCTCCAGGTCGCCTCGCGGCGAGGCCCTTCTGCGCTCACCGCCTCGTACGCCGTACTCGTCAGGGCTTGACGGGAAAAGACTCGAGCGCGAACGCGTTCGCCGAACATCTCTCGACCGTCCGGACGAGAACGCGACGACGAGTTGCGGGCGATCCGAGGTTCGCCCGCGACTTTTCCCTTTTGCCTTCTGACGGCCGAGTATAGGCACGACGCTTAAGCGTCATCCATTTTCAGGGCTAGCTCCTTCGGCAGGTGAGTTGTTACACACTCCTTAGCAGATTCCGACTTCCATGGCCACTGTCCTGCTGTCTATAGAAGCCAACGCCTTTCATGGTATCTCGTGAGCGTCGATTTGGACGCCTTAACTCGACGTTTGGTTCATCCCACAGCGCCAGTTCTGCTTACCAAAAATGGCCCACTTGGCACGTATCGGTTTCGTTGCGCGTCTCCTCTCGGAGCCTCGCCGGACCGCGATCGACGTCGCGATCCGAGAGTCCGCCGGATTGCGCTTCTCGAACTTCGCCAAAAACGTTCGTGCAAGTCCGAGTTCTCACCCATTTAAAGTTTGAGAATCGGTTGAGATCTTTTCGATCCCAAGACCGCTAATCATTCGCTTTACCGGATGAAACACCTTGTTTCCACGCGCCAGCTATCCTGAGGGAAACTTCCGGCGAAACCAGCTAACAGATGATTCGATTAGTCTTTCGCCCCTATGCCCAGTTCAAGAGATCGATTTGCACGTCAGAATCTCGACGGACCTCCATCAGGGTTTCCCCTGACTTCGTCCTGACCAGGTATAGTTCATCATCTCTCGGGTCCCAACGTGTGCGCTCGCGGTGCGCCTCGGTCGCGCGCGGACGAAAAATCCGCGCGAGACGCCAGAGACGCCCCGAGACTGCGGCCGGCCGGTCGCCGAGCTCTCGCGAGCCCGGCGAATTTTCTCTTTCCGGCTATTCGTCGCTCTCGTCTGCTTGGTTCTTGTCTTTTTTCGCCGCTCGCGCCTTTTCGATTTCCGGCTCGCGAGCGACGGACGGCATCGTCTCGCGGGGAGCTCGAACTCGCGCTTTCGCAAAAAAGCGCGAGTCCGATCGAGGACGAGACTCCCCTTCGCTTTCGCTTCGCCTGCGGGTCTCTCAAACGAAACCCGACGACTCGCGCACATGTTAGACTCCTTGGTCCGTGTTTCAAGACGGGTCGCGTGAATGCCCGAAACCATTTGCGCCGCTCGACCGACGTCGCTGGATTCTCGGTCCGAGAACGGCGGCCGCGCGTCCGGACAACGCGCGCGCTCTCGCTCCGCGCGAACGAAGCGAGGCGCGGATTCCCCGGACGGGAACCGCCGACGGACGCGCTCGCGCCCTCGCGGGCGACCGACGCGAGCGATCGTCTGATTCCGTTTCATACGGCCGGCCCGGGATCGGGCCTCGTTCGCGTCTCCGATGGAAGCGCGTGGAGCGCGACCGTCGCCGCGCCACGCGCGACGATCGAACGCCGCAACCTTTCCCGGAGTCTGTCCGCGAACGCCCTCGATCCCGGCTGTGGCCGGCCGGTCGCGACGGTCTTTTAACGCGGGGAGAAGTGCGGACCCGCGGCGGGACGAGACACTTGCAGGGGAAAACGCTCGGCCGACGTCGGACTCGAGAGCGAGCCCGCGTCCGCGTCTGCGCCTCGTTTGAGCGCTCCTCCGTCCCGGCGCCGCGAATACTGAATCTCCCGCGTGCGACTCTTCGAGTTTCACGCGCTTACCCCCGAACGGTTTCACGTACTGTTGAACTCTCTCTTCAAAGTCCTTTTCAACTTTCCCTCACGGTACTTGTTCGCTATCGGTCTCGTGGCCGTGTTTAGCCTTAGATGGAGTATACCACCTGCTTTGGGCTGCACTACCAAGCAACCCGACTCTGAGGAGACGCTTCCCGTCCGAAACTCGCCGCCGCCTCTACGGGCCTGGCACCCTCTCCGGGCTGTGGCCTCTTTCAAGATGGACTTGGACTCGCGAGCGAGCTCCGGACGCGAATCTGTGTGAGTTTCGAAGCGCTCCCTCACGCCACATTTCCCGACGTCCGACCGACGGGACGTGGGATTCGGCGCTGGGCTCTTCCCTTTTCGCTCGCCGCTACTCGGGGAATCCTGGTTAGTTTCTTTTCCTCCGCTTACTAATATGCTTAAATTCGGCGGGTGATCTCGTCTGATCTGAGGTCGGTGGATGTATTATTATTCGCGCTCGATGCGGCGGCGACTTGGAAAAAAAAAACGACGAGAAAACGCCGTTGCTTTTTCCCCGGATCCCTCGGCGGCTCTCTCTCGTTTCGTTTCGTTTCAGAGAGAGCGCGCACGATGATTTCGGTTCGTCGTCGTCGTCTCATCGTTCGCGCTTCGAAAAAATCGAAATGACATTTTTTTTTTTTTTTTTCTTTCTGAATCGACGCGACTCGTTCCCCCCCTTCGATCAATCACATTGTTTGTCCGCGTCGTCGGGGGATGAGAGCTCGCGAAGATCGCTTTTCGTCGAGCGAGCAAGCGCTCGCCCGCGCTTCTTTCGGCGTCAGAGTTTCGCAAACCGACCCTCAGACAGGCGTGGTCCGGGAACGATTATTTTCCAAGGACCGCAATGTGCGTTCGAAGCGTCGATGTTCGTATGTCCTGCAGTTCACACGTCGACGCGCAGTTAGCTGCGTTCTTCATCGATCCACGAGCCAAGTGATCCGCCGTTCAGGGTTTTATTTCATTCTCTCAAATAAAATTAATCAACGATTAACATCGATTGATTCATTTCTTCAGAAATTCTCGTGTTTTTTTTGTAATTTTATTTCACGCGTCGTCGTGCAATGCTAAAAATAATTAGAGACTCGTTTTCGGGCGAAACGCTTCGTAGAATTACATATAATTGTTTCGTCGTTTTCGCATTTTTCAAAAAAATGCAATCGAGTTTTCTACTGCCCGAACGAAATCCGGGCGCCCGACGCGAAATTCCGTCATCGTCATCATCTTTCGCGACGGTCTCAACAAAGTCTTGTGTAAAAAATTAATTCAACATTTCACTTGTTCACATGTTTAATATATACGGTAATGATCCTTCCGCAGGTTCACCTACGGAAACCTTGTTACGACTTTTACTTCCTCTAAACGATTAAGTTCGGTCGTCTTCCTCGCGACTGCGAAGGATCGCGCGCGCGCGAACGCGACGCGAAACACCGCGCACGAGTCCAAAGACCTCACTAAATCGTTCGATCGGTAGTAGCGACGGGCGGTGTGTACAAAGGGCAGGGACGTAATCAACGCGAGCTTATGACTCGCGCTTACTGGGAATTCCTAGTTCACGGGAAACAATTGCAAGCCCCGATCCCTATCACGAAGGAAATTCAACGGGTTGCCCGGACCTCTCGGCCTAGGATTCGTCAGACACGTTGATTCCTTCAGTGTAGCACGCGTGCGGCCCAGAACATCTAAGGGCATCACAGACCTGTTATTGCTCAATCTCGCGCGGCTAGAAGCCGCTTGTCCCTCTAAGAAGAAATTCCGTCGCCGGCAGCGAGTTTGAAGACGGCGCGACGGAGCGCGCCGCCGTTCCATGCCGGATGATCCGGATACCCCGTGTAAGGGTCCGGATCGTCGCCTAGTTAACAGGCTAGAGTCTCGTTCGTTATCGGAATTAACCAGACAAATCGCTCCACCAACTAAGAACGGCCATGCACCACCACCCACCGAATCAAGAAAGAGCTCTTGATCTGTCAATCCTTCCGGTGCCGGGCCTGGTGAGGTTTCCCGTGTTGAGTCAAATTAAGCCGCAAGCTCCACTCCTGGTGGTGCCCTTCCGTCAATTCCTTTAAGTTTCAGCTTTGCAACCATACTTCCCCCGGAACCCGAAGGCTTTGGTTTCCCTCAAGCTGCCCGCCGAATCATCTGAACGAACATCGACGGATCGCTAGCCGGCATAGTTTACGGTAAGAACTAGGGCGGTATCTGATCGCCTTCGAACCTCCAACTTTCGTTCTTGATTAAGGAAAACATCCTTGGCAAATGCTTTCGCTTAGGTTAGTCTTGCGACGATCCAAGAATTTCACCTCTAACGCCGCAATACTAATGCCCCCGCCTGTCCCCATTAATCATTGCCTCGGAAATTCCGAAAACCAACAAAATAGAACCGAGGCCCTATTCCATTATTCCATGCATCCGACTTTCAGGCGCTGGGGTTCGGCCTGCTTTAAGCACTCAGTTTTGTTCAAAGTAAACGTGCCGGCCCGGCGCGTCACTCGGTTAAGAGCGCCGCGACGGGATTAAGACTGACGGACGCAGAAACGTCGACGAACCCCCGCGCCGCCGCCGCCACCCGCTCCGTCAACCGGCAGGACGTTCCGCCGCGAGTCAGTTGACCGCCGACGAACGGCGTACCGACTGCTCGGAACACAAATCAAACTACGAGCTTTTTATCCGCAGCAACTTTAATATACGCTATTGGAGCTGGAATTACCGCGGCTGCTGGCACCAGACTTGCCCTCCAATGGATACTCGTTAAATGATTTAGAGTGTTCTCATCCGATGCAGAGCCTCGAAAAGAGTCTGCATCGTTATTTTCGTCACTACCTCCCCGTGCCGGGAGTGGGTAATTTGCGCGCTGCTGCCTTCCTTGGATGTGGTAGCCGTTTCTCAGGCTCCCTCTCCGGGATCGAACCCTGATTCCCCGTCACCCGTTATCACCATGGTAGGCGCGTAACCTACCATCGAAAGTTGATAAGTCAGACATTTGAAAGATGCGTCGCCGGTTCTGTGGACCGTGCGATCAGCTCAAAGTTATTCAGATTCGTCATAGATTTGCGGATCTCGTTCGTTCGAACGAGATCCGATTGGTTTTGTTCTAATAAAAGCATTCGTTCCGCGAGATCGTTCGAACCCGCGGTCGGAACTCGTTTGGCATGTATTAGCTCTAGAATTGCCACAGTTATCCAAGTAACCGTGATCGTACCATCAATTGAATCATAGCTGATTTAATGAGCCTTTCGCGGTTTCACCTTAATTCGGCTTGCACTGAGACATGCATGGCTTAATCTTTGAAACAAGCATATGACTACTGGCAGGATCAACCAGGGATGTGCGCATCGATTCGTCGTCCGATCATCTTTTTCTTGCGTCGTCGTCGCCCCCGCGTGTTTTTCAATTTTCATTTTAGTAAAAAATAAAAAGAAATCCACGCCCTCCGGACCCGACGCGGCGACGCGAAGAAATTGAATCGCGAACGACGCACGCAGCATTTTTATACGAAGTTTTTTTCTTCCGCGAGAAGCGCTCTCCGCGAGCGAAGAGCGCTCTCTCCTCGTCGTCGAATTATCGCGTTGCAATTGCACGCTCGAATTCGTCGCCTTTCGCCGTCGCGAAAACGATTTCATCGGAGCGCGCGTGAAAGAATGTGAAAAAATCATTCGTGCGATCGTCGAATCTTTTGCGAGCAAGTCGCTTCGACGGCTCGGAACATTCTCTCCCTCGCCGGATTTTCAAATGCTCGAAGTCGCGATCGAAAACGTTTTCTCCGCTCTCGCTCTTGTTTGAGCGAGCGGTCGGAGAAATCGATTTGTCCGCTTCGAAAAGAAATTGTCAAAATTTTCGCGCGGTTTGAAAATTGATGCGCGCCGCGTATCGTCGTCGATACATTAAAAGTATGTATATATATATCACGAATCAACGTTACGTACATTTTTGTTCGGCCGAACAACGATCGGTCTCGCCCGAAACGATCGAATCGGTTTCACGCGACTCGACCGCCGGACGACCGATCTCGGCCATCGCTCAGTCGACTACCATGTAAGAACAGAGCAGTGGAAAACTGGAATTGAAATCCCATAAGAGTGCATTTGATTAACATTGGACGTTTTCATCAGAGCCGAATCCGAGCCCCCTTGTCTCAAAAAACTTTGAAAAATTTTCGGGTGAAAAAAATTTTTTTTTTTTTTTTCGGAATTTTGACCGCGGTCCCGGACTCTCCGACGTCGGAACCCCGCGACTCGATGGGAGCCGCGATCTCGCGGTTTCGGATGTAGGTGGGGGAGGGCGCGAAAAATTTTTACTTTTTTTTTTCGGAATTTTGACCGCGGTCGGAGACTCTCCGACGTCGGAACGCGGACCCCGCGACGGGAGCCGCGATCTCGCGGTTTCGGGTGGAGGTGGGGGAGGGCGCGAAAAATTTTTACTTTTTTTTTTTGGAATTTTGACCGCGGTCGGAGACTCTCCGACGTCGGAACCCCGCGACTCGATGGGAGCCGCGATCTCGCGGTTTCGGGTGGAGGTGGGGGAGGGCGCGAAAAATTTTTACTTTTTTTTTCGGAATTTTGACCGCGGTCGGAGACTCTCCGACGTCGGAACCCCGCGACGTGACGGGAGCCGCGATCTCGCGGTTTCGGATGGAGGTGGGGGAGGGCGCGAAAAATTTTTTTTTTTTTTTCGGGATTTCGACCGCCGTCCCGGACTCTCCGACGTCAGAATCCCGCGACGCGACGGTAGCTGCGATCTCGCGGTTTCGGGTGGGGGTGGGGGAGGGCGCGAAAAAATTTTTTTTTTTTTTCGGGGTTTTGACCGCCGTCCCGGACTCTCCGAGTTCCACTCAACCTCTCCCCTCACCCGCGCCTTGCCCCGAGTTCCGGGGCGAGTTGTGGGTGGGGAATGAAATGAATTTTTTTTCTTTTTTTTTTTTCTTTTCTTTTACTTCATCTTTTATTTAACTTTTTCTTTTCCTTTTTTACCTTTCATTTTTTTTTTTTTTTCCCATTTAAACAGCAGCCCCGGGAGAAATGTCATTGACCCGCAAGAGAAATCTCTCTCGACGTCCAGAGCGGAAATGGGTGAGTCGGGAACTCGGGAGCGTGATGAAACTGAACAGAAATTTGTATGTATAGCGTTTAATAGCAATTAAATATAATATTTTGTGTGTCAATAATAATAATAATTAGAATTAAATATGTTGACATGCGTTTACGTCATGTCAACTTATTTAATTCTAACAATTTATTATAAATTGTATGTATCAAAAGTTTTGTAATTTATTCTATTTTATTATAATAAAATTAGTTTTTTATACTATTTGTTTTTTATTTATGCTCCTGATTTTAAGTGTGAATCCATTAATTGTGTCTTTTTTTTTACACCTCCATTTTTTTAAGTTTGCCTGATATATTTGAACAAATTTTGGAATATTTTTAATGTAAAATTACGATTTTAAGCGGCAATCCAATGTTTACGTTTTATTTTAAATGTGACATTTTATTTTTGCGGGAACCCAACGTTGCATTTTTTTTTACTTTATACCTCCTCGGATCTTATGTTACTGCAAAATTTCAATTAAGAT
>NW_002987761.1:82174-114400 GCF_000006295.1 Pediculus humanus corporis | reverse complement strand
TCTAGATTCAACAGATTTTGTTTTTATGAGATGGAAAGAGCATTTTCTCGTGCCAGATCATACAATTAAAGATATAAATGGTGCCAGCTTTGCTGGCTTTTACTACATTTGCTTTCAAAAATCTACAGCAACTATTGAAGGGTATTATTACCACAGAAGCTCAGAGTGGTAAGTGTTTTATTTATATTTTTTAAAAAAAAAAAAGTTTACAGTTTATGTTTAATTTATTTCACGATTCGACAACTTATAAATATAAAAATGTCTACGTTTATTTCTATTCATTTTAATTATTGTGAGTAAAATATTTTTTATAATTTTTTTTTCAGGTATCAGTCTTTAACTTTGACACATGTACCTGAACACAGCATTCAGATTTACGAGTTCAGATAAAACTATTAAAACAAACAAACATATCGTTGGTTTGAATTACTCGTGATACCTCTACACTTTAAATTACTTATACAATTTTTTTTTTTTTTTGGGCTTTTGTACTTTTTATTTATTTTCTTTAATAATCCTTTAAATTTTATTATTTTAATATTAATTTTTTTTTTTTTTTTTTACTTTTTAATATTAAAATCGATTATTATTATTATTTTTTTTAAATGTATCTTTTACACTACTGGCATTTTTTCATTAAATTTAAAAAAAAAAAACTGTACTATTTACTGGTAAGTTATTAATCATAAAGTGCGTTTAAATTAAATTTTATTCAAAATACACTTTTTGAAAATAATTTAATTATAATAATAATAATAATGTTATTTTTTACTATTTAAAAATAATATTTAAAATTTATAATATAAAGAGTTTGTTTTATCCAATCATATTTATATATTATTAATCCAAAAAAAAGAAAAATAGAAAATTGTTTATCTCTCTCTCTCTCTCTTCTTTTTTACTTTAAATTTAATTTTTTTTAATCATGTCTGTATCGATTTCTTTTTATTGTTAAAACTAAAATTTACTGTTTAAAAAAAAAAAAATTATCATTTGAACAAGCCCAAAGAAAAAATTATAAAAAAAAATATTTTGTCGTTTATTTATATCGACAATTTTTATACTTATGTGAATAATTCACTGGGTGTGAATTCTTACCTAAAACTATTTTCTAAAAAAAAAATTTTAGTTTAAATTATTTATTGGTTAATATTATTATTATTATTATTATTATTATTTCTTTTAAATTTATCATATTTAAAAGGTTTTTCAATAATTTTTAATTGATGATGATTTTTTTATTATATCACGGAGTATTTTTCTAGTTTAAACACTGCCGCGTAAATATATATATATACCTTTTATTAAATTAAATAAAAATGTTTTTTTTTTATTAAAATCATTTTATTAATTTTTAATTGGTTATGATATATGTTAAATATTAAATCATTTTTTTTTTTTTTTTTTACATAATTTTTAAACCGAACAAATTAGTAGTTTTGCTTTAAATTGTTTTATATATTTAATAAAAATTCTTTTTTTTTTTTTTTTTTTATAATAAAATAATATAAAAAGATTTACATAACAATTGCAATATTAATAATTTTTTTTTTTATAAAATAAATAATGTTTATTATGTAAAATGTTTTTTTTTTTTTTAATCGAAATTTTCAATAATAATTAAAAATTAAAAAAATAATATTAATAGGATTTTTTTTATTTAAGGTAAATTTTTCAAATAAATTTTAAATTATAAAAAAGGGTAATAATTATTTTCAAAAAAAAAAAAAAAAAAAAAAAAAATTTTCCCCAAAGGGGAAAGTTATTTAAAAAAAATGTTTTTAATTATAAAAGGGCGTATTTAATTTTGGGAAAATTTTTACATTTATAATAATAATAATTAATAATAAGGTAATTACACTCAGAGTAAATAGCTTTAAAAATTTAAATTTTAAATCATGTATGACGTTTATGAATGTTATGAATTATTTGTAAATTTTGAATTGGAAAGAATGAATGAATGAATTGTAAAATTGCGTGATGTTATATAATGTTAGTAAAATATTTTATAAATTTTCTTTTTTTTTTTTTTTTAGTTTTTTTTTTTTTTTTTCTTCCAGTTATTTTTTAATTTTTTGCTTTAAAATATATATATATTTTTTTTTTTTACCTACTTTAATCCATCGTGGATTATTATTAATTAATAATTTCAAAATTTCGATTAATTAATAAATTTTTATGTAAAAAAAAAATTTAGGGTAATTATAAACCGGAAAATTATTATAGCCGTGAATATTTTTTTTTTTAATTACGATATAAATACATTCTTTTAAAATTTTATTAATTATTATTAATTTAATAAATAAAAATAATAATAATAATAATTTATTTTAATTCGATAACCGAAAAAACCGTTTATTAAGGAGGTGGGAAGGGGGTTGGGGGAGGGAGGGGGGAAAAAAAAGAAAATTTTAATTTAATTATTTTATGATTAATTTTATGATTTTTGTTTTTAAATTTTCATATCTTTTATTAATAATTATTTAATGCGGATGAAATTAAATAATTAATAAAATTTTTTTATTTTATTTAAATGTTAACGTATTTTACAATTGGGTAAAAATTTAAATTTAAAATTTAAACCGAAAATTTTTATTATTTATTTCACCTGTTGTTAGGTTTTTTTTATTTATTTTCAAATTTATAAACAATTAAAAAAAAATTTTCTTAATCAAATGTTGTAATTTATTTTTTATCGTAATTAAAAAAAATATGTCTTTTTAGTAATTGAAAATAATAATAATAAATAAATAAATAAATTTTTTTTTTTTAATAATTAGTTATTTATGTAATAATTTGTATTATTAATATAAAAAGATAGATACCAAAACTGTACGTTTAAATTATGTGATTTTAATTTTAAGATGTTTAATAATAATAATAATAATAATGAAAAAAAAAGAATGTGAATATTGCCTGTATAAATTATTATTTGATATTGTCAGCTGATAGGTATTATTTATATGTAAAATAATAATAATAATTAAGTACATTTATTGTTATTTATTTATTTAGAAAAAAAATTGTTTCTTTTAGACATTTGTCATTACTATGCCTGTCTCAATAAAATATAATTCAAGTTTTTTTTTTTTTTTTTTATATATTTTAAAAAAAAATTTAAATTTAAATTCCTTTAAATTTTTTTTTAATTGAAAATTTATTTTAGATAAATTAAAATTAATGTATAAACAAATAAAAATTATTTAAAATAGGAAAACGATTGTTTAAGGTTTTAGAATCAGAAGAAAAAAAAAAAATATTAATAATAATAATTTTAATGAAATTCACATCAATAATTATTTACAATTTTTTTTTTTTTTGTTTAAATTATAAATAAATAAAATAAAAATGTACAAAAAATGTTAACATGTAAAAAACAAAAACATAAAAGAAAATTTAAATGATGTAGGGATTGCTTAAAAAATTACTTTTAGTGTCTCTTTGACGTTGATTTAACGTATTTTCTACCTCCCTAAAAAGAAAAAAAAAAGAAAATAAAATTATCAATTTACGTAAAAATATTTATTTAAATATTTCATTGAAAAAAAATAATTTCAATTTTTTAAATTGACATTAAATACTTAATTTTTTGGTCTTTCATGACTGTATCCATACGTGTAATTCCATTTTTCATAAGCCGTAAGTTCTTCAGCTGTTACGCTCGGTTTAATAAGTTGTAGTGCATATAAATAATCATTCATTGTAATTGGTCTAATCTATTTAAAAAAAAAAAAATTCTTTTATTTATAAGCAATAATAATGATAATAACATTAGGTTGTCCCTTGAGTGTCTTCTCTTTTTTGGATGTAGAATGAATACAAGGACCGGAAGAAATTTAAAGGGACAACCTGATAATTTCAAAATGTTTACTTTTGATGGTTGTAATCTTAAAATAGCATCTGGTGATAAAGATTTAACAGGTTCCATTGCAGCTTCTTGACTTAAATTCCATAAATCAGATACTGAGTAACCTTCTGTTTTTTTAACAATTTCACATATGTCACTTTCTTGTAACGAATGACATTCTTTTTGTAAATGTTTCAATAATAATTCTTTTCTATCCTGCATTTTTAAAAATTATCATTTTAAAAATTTTAAAAAAAGTAAAATCGATGGGTAAAATAGACTTACAAAGGAATCTGGCAATGGTATATATAATTTTTTAACGAATCTACGCCTAGCAGCCGCATCTAATTCTTCCGGTTTATTGGTGGCACCAACAACAACAACCCGATCTTCGAGTACTGTAGAAGTACCATCCTTATAATTACATAAATAAATATTTATATTGTAAAAATATTAGCTATTTTCCGTATGAAAGTAGAATAAATTTTTACCATTTGAACAAAAAATTCGTTTTTCATTCTTCGTGTGGTTCCATTTTCATTCGGAGTTCTTTGAGAAAGAATACTATCAACCTCATCGATGAAAATAACAGATGGTTGACGTGCTTTGGCAACGATAAACATCGTTCGAACGAGATTTTCCGTTTCTCCTATCCACTTAGATATTAATGATGATGATGATATGCTAAAAAAGGTAGATTCCGTTTCAAAAGCAATCCATTGTCCTATTAATGTTTTTCCAGTTCCCGGAGGACCAAACAATAATATTCCTTTCGGAGCACTTCGAAGACCTTTAAATACTTCGGGTTTTTTCATTGGCCATATTACGGTCCTCTGGAGAAAAAAAATTTGAATACACGTCAAAAAAGTAATTTTTACGTTAAAGGAAAAATGGGGAAAAATTTTCCAACCCTTATTATTTGTTTTAACATTCCATGGCCAACTATATCATAGATTTTAATTCCTTTTGATGCATCAAAATTTGTCATGGTCGATAAAATTCTTTTATATAATTCAGGTTCAACATTTTCTTTGGCGGTTATTTCATTTTCGAATTCTTGGACACGACAAGTTGGAGTTTTTAAAGCTAAAATCCTTTTAAATAAATTAATTACAATTCATTTTTTTTCTTACGATATTCAAAAACTTTTTAAAAGTTTTTTTGTTATAATAATTTATTATTGATTATATAAAAATAAATTCTTACCTACTTATTTTTTTCGTTTTGGAATAATTATTTTTTTTTCTATCATTTTTAAAATGTTTATCTCTTAGTTTATAATATTCGGATTTATTATGTATGCGACAGTTAAAATTTTTACAAAGGTTTTTATAATGATAAACGATTCCTTTTCTAATCGTCGTATTATTTATACTAAATTTTCTTGTGCATCTTGGACAAAAATTTTTACTTTTTGAATTACTTGATGATAAACAATTTTTAACCATATTATCTTTTTGCTCATTCACTGACATTATATATGCCAATTAATTTTTTGTTTTTATTTTATAAATCAAATTATTTAATTTTTATTAAAAAAAAAAAAGTGTGAAAAAAAAATACTCAGAAATTTTCAAATGAATCATATAATTCCACATAGATTATTTTGAAATTTTTTTTTTTTTTTAAAAATAACTTTTGTTGATGTTTTTTTAACTGTTCCGAAAAATAAAAATAAAATTTTTTTTTTTTTCATAGATTAATAATAAACATTACCACTATTTAAATATTGGGTTGGCAAAAAGGTAATTAATTAACTATGAGGAGGGTGCAACAAAACATTCCAACCTAGCTCCAGTAGTTTTTGTCTGTTGGCTAAAAAAGGGGAGGGCCTGGCATTATCGTGGTGAAAGACAATTCCTTTTCTATTGGCTAGCTCCGGTCGTTTTTCTTGGATGGCATCATTTAAATTCCCACTTTCGCCCATTAAACTCCCACTTTCGCCCACTAAACTCCCACTTTCGCCCATTAAACTCCCACTTTCGTCCATTAAACTCCCACTTTCGCCCACTCGACACCCACTTTCGCCCATTAAACTCCCACTTTCGCCCATTAAACTCCCACTTTCGCCCCCTCGACACCCACTTTCGCCCATTAAACTCCCACTTTCGCCCATTAAACTCCCACTTTCGCCCATTAAACTCCCACTTTCGCCCACTCGACACCCACTTTCGCCCATTAAACTCCCACTTTCGCCCCCTCGACACCCACTTTCGCCCACTCGACTCTCACTTTCGCCCACTCGACACCCACTTTCGCCCCCTCGACACCCATTTTCGCCCATTAAACTCCCACTTTCGCCCCCTCGACACCCACTTTCGCCCATTAAACTCCCACTTTCGCCCCCTCGACACCCACTTTCGCCCATTAAACTCCCACTTTCGCCCCCTCGACACCCACTTTCGCCCATTAAACTCCCACTTTCGCCCACTCGACACCCACTTTCGCCCATTAAACTCCCACTTTCGCCCACTAAACTCCCACTTTCGCCCCCTCGACACCCACTTTCGCCCATTAAACTCCCACTTTCGCCCCCTCGACACCCACTTTCGCCCATTAAACTCCCACTTTCGCCCATTAAACTCCCACTTTCGCCCACTCGACACCCACTTTCGCCCATTAAACTCCCACTTTCGCCCATTAAACTCCCACTTTCGCCCACTCGACACCCACTTTCGCCCATTAAACTCCCACTTTCGCCCACTAAACTCCCACTTTCGCCCCCTCGATACCCACATTCGCCCCCTCGACACCCACTTTCGCCCACTCGACACCCACTTTCGCCCATTAAACTCCCACTTTCGCCCACTCGACACCCACTTTCGCCCCCTCGACACCCACTTTCGCCCATTAAACTCCCACTTTCGCCCACTAAACTCCCACTTTCGCCCCCTCGACACCCACTTTCGCCCACTCGACACCCACTTTCGCCCATTAAACTCCCACTTTCGCCCACTAAACTCCCACTTTCGCCCCCTCGACACCCACTTTCGCCCACTAAACTCCCACTTTCGCCCACTAAACTCCCACTTTCGCCCCCTCGACACCCACTTTCGCCCACTAAACTCCCACTTTCGCCCCCTCGACACCCACTTTCGCCCATTAAACTCCCACTTTCGCCCACTCGACACCCACTTTCGCCCATTAAACTCCCACTTTCGCCCCCTCGACACCCACTTTCGCCCATTAAACTCCCACTTTCGCCCACTCGACACCCACTTTCGCCCATTAAACTCCCACTTTCGCCCCCTCGACACCCACTTTCGCCCCCTCGACACCCACTTTCGCCCATTAAACTCCCACTTTCGCCCATTAAACTCCCACTTTCGCCCATTAAACTCCCACTTTCGCCCCCTCGACACCCACTTTCGCCCACTCGACTCCCACATAGTCGTAAACTCGTTATTCGGAGACGGCGGAGTGTTGGTTCTGCGGTACGCCCGAGGACGACGTCGAACACACAATTGCGACATGTCTCACATGGGACGTCCATAGGCAGCGGTTAGTCGAGGCCATCAGACCCGACTTGTTGATACGCGGTTCAGTGAACGGGTTGCTCCGCGGACCTCGGGAATGGTCCGTGATCTCGCGATTTTCAAAAGCGGTCCTACAGACGAAAGAGGACCTCGAACGCGAACGGGAAAAATTCAGAGTTCGGCGTCGCGCGCTCCAGGGAAGAAGAAAAAAGAAGGAAAACAACGACGGCAGCGGCGGTGAAGAGGAAACAATCAACGCCTGATCATCCGTGGAGTACGGCGACGAACTTAGCTTTCTTGGGGGCTCGTCGATCCCGGACGATCCCTCGTCTGTCTTTTTCCCCCCACAATCCCGTTTACCCTTGTATTAGATGATGCGATCAACTAACACTTAACTTTTAACTTTGCCCTTTTCAGGAGACGACGGTAAGTCTTTATCCCCCACCCGATCGCATTCTCAGGAAACAGGCGAGTTGCCCATCTTTTCCCCCCAGCGAAGGACCGGAGGACACTCCCGAAAGGGACTTGCCGAACGTCCTGGGAAATGCGTTCTCGTCTTCCGAGGTGACGGCGGAACGGAGACTAGGGCGAATCTCCCACCAAAGTAATCGTGTAGAACGGTAACGTTCTGGCTTACCGGAGAGGGGACTGACTGAAATGTAGGTACTACCCCAACGATCGTCCCCCCCCTCTTCATATAAGCCACGCTATTGCGACATGCTCAGGAGTTTTAGTGGGTATGGTTCCCGGTTAGGCCTTCTTTTCGAATTCCATACCGAGCCCCACACTCCCTCTTCGGAGGGGTTGTGCGTAACTTGCATTTCTCCTGAGATATCAAAAAAAAAAAAAAAAAAAAAAAAAAAAACGTTCCCCAAAGTAACGCATCAAGCTTCTTTTGGTACTCAAGACGGTTTTTGATGCACACATCTAGCTTCTTTACAATGTTCTTTGTCGAACTATGCCGATCATAATCAATGAGGGCTTCTATTTGCTCATCAGTGACCTCCTATGAACGCCCAGAGCACTCCTCATTTTTCAAAGGAAAATCTCCAGAACGGAATTTTGCAAACCAGTTTTGACACTGTCGTTCTATTAAGGCTCCATCACCGTACACAGCCCACAACTTTTTACTGGCCTGAGAAGCATTAACACTCTTTCAAAAATAAAAAAGGAAAAATGTGGAGGAAATGCTCGCTTTGGCTCCCCATGTTTAAATGTCTTTTCCTCGCGCACTATTCAAGAGTTGAATGAAATTTTGGTACCGAATGGTACAGAAGGAACCAAATAATAAGCTATCAAGAGTTCATGTCTGTGCAAAAATTTAAACGCACTTAAAAACATGGACAACATAAATGTTGGTAAAATCCGTGATCACTTACTGGCCAACCCAATATTATGCGGTTGGAAAATTTTTTTCTAACACGAAAGCATCCTTAAGGATGAAAGAACCGATTTTTTATTATGATTAGGAAGTCTAATAAATATATTCGTTAATTTATTTTTATTAATTTTTTATTTTTTAAATTGTTTTTTTTTTTTTTTATAATTATTAAATTTAATATACAAATTGTTTATTAAAATATAGCTTTTATTTACAAAAGCTGATTGATTGATTAAACATTTAATTATAAAGAAAAAAAAAAAAAAAAAGAAAAATCACTTTTAAATACTACATAAAAAGTTTTAACTAAATTATTGTAAATATTTTACAAATCAGCCATTTATTTATGATTTACAAATTAATAATAAAATACGATAATAAACTCACATTTTTTTTATACAACAAAAAATTAGTTAGTCACAAATATATAATGTTTTTTTTTTTTAGCTAATTAAAATATCTCATATAAATAAACGAAGGAATTTATTATGTAAAATGGATTAATATAAAAGACATTTTTTTATATATATATATTTTTCAAAAATACTTAAAATACTTATTAAACATATTTTTTTTAAGCTCCAACCTCCATTTGTGGAAATTAAATTTTAAAAAAAAACTTTTTTTCTTTTTTTTTTTTTATGCATGTTTTGTACTGCAAGTCTTGTAAATTTTGTGATTTAATATCTCTTTAAAAAAGTGAGAGCAACTATTATTATTAAATATATATAAAATAATATTGATTGCCATTATTATTTAATTATAAAAATAATAAAAATGAAAACATGATTTAACAACATTTGTCATTAAAAAAATAAAATATTTATTAATTTCTTTTTTTTTTTTAAATGTTGTACAACAATGTTGTACTTGGTTTTTTTTTGTTTATATTGTATATAATTTTTTTAGCACCTTTTCTTTTTTTTGGTATAAAATTGTTGTATTGTAAAAGTTGCCTGTGAAAGAATTTGAAACATTTAAAATGTATACTTAAAAACTTTTTTTTTTTTTTTTTAAAAAAAAAAAAACAAAGTAGAAAATATATGTTGTTTTTAAACTCATCATGTCTGACAATACTTATGGTAAAAAATTATGATACAATACAACTATTTCGTCCAATACAGCTGCTTCTGTGTTCTACTTGTGGAGTTAAAACATTATTCGAATTACTTCCGACAAATTTTAACTTTCTAAAAGTTCCACTTTTCGTCTGTGGTAATACATATCTTGGCAGCATTGACATAGACGAATATGAAGTCATTGCATATGATTTTAAATGAGATTTTATCATTTCAGGAAGAGGCAATTGTTCTATGCTATACACCGTTGTTCTAGCAACAATTGTGCGACAACATAATTCTTGAAGGCTTAAAACTAAATGAAAATAACGATTGATTAAAAAAAGAAATGAAAATTATTTTATTTCACTTTTTAGTAGAACATTAAAAATATAAAAATTACCTTTATTACTTCTTAAAAGTCTTTCCATTCCATTCCTGTGCAATGCCATTCTTGATAGTTCACTAAAACTTTCTCTAATATTAAAGTTACACAAAGGAGACACTTCGAAAAAAGCCATTCTGTTTTTTATAGCATATGCCTCTGCCTCTCTTGCACCTACTTGCCTTTTGAAAGCCAAGTGTAATCTGTTACCGACCAGAACTTTTGGAACTCCAGGTGCATGCTAAAACATAAATTATAAGTTAATATTTTTATATAATGTAAATTTTTGGGGAAAAAAATAAAAGACTTACTTCATCAACTTCTTTTAACCACCTTCCAATTCCATCGAATGACCATTTGTTTGTAATATCGTAAACTAGAAGGATGCCTTGAGCACCCCTTGAATAAGAACGTATTATTGTACAAAATCTCCCTTGTCCAGAGGTATCCCATAACTGTAATTTAACCCTTTTCCCATCCAAAAGAATTGTAGTAGTTTTGTAAGCTAAAAAAAATGTTTTATTTTAAAACTGACTTGTAAAAATAATTATATTTACATTTTAACTTTAACTACTACGACAAATATAAAATGAAATATAATTTTAATGCTAATTTTATTTTTAAAAAATATATATATAACGATTCCTACCACTACCGCTGCAAAACTCTGAGGGCCCGTTTTCTAGCCCACTCAATATTTCTTGTTTTCCCACGTCGCTGTCACCTACTAATAGAAATTTCAGCAAATAATCATATTGTTTTGACTGAGTTCTTGGCTCACAAGCCATAACAAAGTTCTTTGTCTTTTTTTAACATAATAGTTTTTGACACACTCTTTCGATAAATTAAATTTTACTTTGAATAAAATTTTACCAAAAATAATAAATAAGTATCACAAAATTTTTTTTTTTTGTAAAAAATTTACAAATGTCTTAAATTATTTTTACTGTAATAAAATAATAAAAATATTCATCTAATAAATATAATCCACTTCCTGGTCGACAACCTTCATATTGTTTCACAAAATTCGGCCTTTTTATGATACCTGGCAAAAATAACTTACTAAAGAGTGTAATGCCGTTCAGATCTTGACCATTTAAAAAGGCCTTTTAAGAAAAACAGAAACCACCTTAGTGAAATAAATTAGTTTCATAGAGAAAAAAAACAACCCAACTAATATTTCATTTTATGTCTATGACAGGACATAAATATTTTGTTTTAGCATATACAGTACAAGTACATCTTCGAGCATTTAATTTGATTTTAAAAATTCATTATTATGTCTGATGCTTGGGAAGAAATACAAGCTATCAAAACTAAAAGAAATACTTTACGTGAAAAATTACAAAAGAGAAAAAGAGATAGGGAAGACCTTTTGAATTCAAATCTAACAACAAATTTTCAGGATGTATCTACAACAACAAAAAGTAAATTATTACTGGGAAAAGATATTACAGGAATTTCATCCCCGGTGCAATTTAAAGAAGAAACCGCAGACAAAGATGAAAAAGGCCCTTTAGAAATTAAACCCGATCCCGAAATAGAAATTCAAGTTTTAAAAAGACTTTGTGAAGTTTCTTTAATATTACCCACTACCTCGGAACATTTGACTTCTAATATTGCCAAAACGTTAAACGTTGAAGTACAAGAACAAGTTATAATAAATTTATTGCAAAAATTTGCCGCTCAACAATTAATAGTTATTAAAGAAAATTTTAAAGAAAATCA
The DNA here is from genome assembly GCF_000006295.1 of Pediculus humanus corporis. Classification (NCBI taxonomy): domain Eukaryota; kingdom Metazoa; phylum Arthropoda; class Insecta; order Psocodea; family Pediculidae; genus Pediculus; species Pediculus humanus. The sequence goes on along the minus strand of NW_002987761.1, from coordinate 102,525 downwards.
TCACAGTTTCGAAATAGTTACTGCAGACCACAGCAAACTCCTTGCCATGGCAAATGAGTATGATGAGAAAGGTAAAAGTGATGTCGAACCTGATGAGAACAATATTAAAAAACGAAGGTTAGATAAGGAATCTGAAGAAGAAAAAAGTGATTCAGTAAAGTCTGAAACCATAAAAGACGATGTTAAAGAAATGAAAGAAATCAATCAATCAGATATAAATTTTTTGTTATCAATGCCATCAATTAAAGAAAAAGAGACTAAAAAAGTGGGAGAAGAAATCATGGATTTATTAAGCAAGCCTACAGCAAAAGAAAGATCTTTAGCTGAAAGGTTCAGATCTCAAGGTGGTGCTCAAGTAATGGAATTTTGTCCTCATGGTACTAAACTAGAATGTCAAAAATCATCTAAGGAACTCTGTAAAAAGTTACATTTTAAAAAAATTATTCAAAGTCATACAGATGAAGCATTAGGAGACTGCTCTTTCTTAAATACATGCTTTCATATGGACACCTGTAAATATGTTCACTATGAAGTAGACAATCCAAAAACTTTAATTAAAGATGGAAATAATAGTAAGGAAGTTTTTGAAAAACCTGGAAGTGCTAGTGTTTCAAATAGAATCGGAACAATTTTATACCCCCCTCAGTGGATACAATGTGATTTGAGGTACCTTGATATGAGAGTTTTGGGAAAATTTGCTGTGATAATGGCGGATCCTCCTTGGGATATTCATATGGAACTTCCTTATGGTACTTTATCAGATGATGAAATGAGACAACTAGGGGTTCCTCAACTTCAAGATGATGGTTTAATATTTCTTTGGGTTACTGGAAGGGCTATGGAACTTGGTAGAGAATGTTTACAATTATGGGGTTATGAAAGAGTGGATGAATTAATTTGGGTTAAAACAAACCAACTACAAAGAATAATTAGAACAGGTAGAACAGGTCACTGGCTCAATCATGGAAAAGAGCACTGTTTAGTAGGGCTTAAAGGTAATCCTGAACATTTAAATAGAGGTTTAGATTGTGATGTTATAGTGGCAGAGGTTCGTGCAACTAGTCATAAACCAGATGAAATTTATGGAATCATTGAAAGGTTATCACCTGGAACGAGAAAAATTGAATTATTTGGGCGTCCCCACAATATACAGCCAAATTGGATAACTTTAGGAAATCAAGTTGATGGTGTTCGCCTTGTCGATCCGGAACTAATTGAAGCCTTTAAAAAAACATATCCCGATGGCAATTGTATGTTGCCACCAGTAAAATCATAAACTTTAATTTTAAATAATAATAACTTTTTAATTATAATTTTTTTTTTTTTACCATTACCCAAAAATATTATTGAATATGCAAAATTGCTCAATGTCCTGTCTGTATATTTTTATCTATGTAAAAGGTACAATAGTATAGATGTGAATCATGTGTTCTCAATATAATTTTTATTATTTTTTTTAATAATTATCATTGTAATAGGTGCTCTTTTTCATTACAGTTTTCACTTGAAATAATTGTAAACATTAGTATATTTTGAAATTTACTAAATTTTCATACAATAAGACCAGATTTTCAAAAATTAAAAATTTTTTTTTTTGTATTTTAAAATGTTTGTTAAATAAAAAAAACGAATAAAATTTATTTTTAAATTAAGAGGAAAAAAAAATTTATATAAATAAAATAATGTATAAAATTAAAATCATAAAAAAATTTAGTATTTTATTTCTTTATTACTTGTATTACATCTTCATCATGCATAATATGGTGAAGTCCTACACGTTGAGGAGAATATTTGGTGCTTGTTCCCTAAAGGCAAAAAAAAAAAAAAAATGTTAAATACAACTTTAAAAATCCACCTTTTTCCTGTTTTTAAAAGCATCATTAATAAGAAAAATAATTTTTGGTTTCGTTTTTAATTCATTCCTACCTACTTTTATAGATAAATATGGTTTCATTTTCACTTACCCAAACTAAGGCATATTTAAAGGCTGCAGCTAATGTTCTGTGTATACCATGGCAAACATGTTCTACTGTCACTCCCTTTCGTAATATTAAACTATCTTCAAAATCAGGAGGCTGTCCAGGTTTTTTAGTATAAACTCTAATAAGAGCTAAATATTCCCATAACTGCTCCAATAAGTAATCTAAATTTAACTTCATATTGCAACTGTAATGAAATTTTATTAAAGCAGTAATTTACATAATGTACAAGAAAGAAAAGTTTATTTTTTGTGTAATATCATGGTAGCACAGCATTCAATACCTAATTTTGAGGTAAAAAATAATTATTTGACCTTTGGAGTAATTTACAGAAAACAAATATGTGAACGAAAATAAAAACATATTTGTAATATATATGAATATGAAATTTATGTAAATGTAAATGAGGTATACAATGAATCTAAATAAATAAAGCTAAATAACTAAATTTAAGAATGTTCATACCTAACGACGACACTGTGTGGTTGCCTTGCAATCCTGTCGACTTCTTCAATGGAAACTTGATCAATTTTATTATAACAATATAAACAGGGTATATAAACACGATTAGAACAAATAACATCAATCAATTCATCAGCAGTACAGTCTTCTCTAAATAAAACTTCTGCATTAAAAATTTTATATTCATGAAGAATCATTTGCACCAATTTTTCATCCACTTTGGTTAAAGGACATGTAGCATTAAATGATAAACCACCACTTTTTTTTATTTTAAAATAAATATTGGGTTTTTTCTTATTAAGTCTAATGCCCACTGATTCCAATTCTTTTTCTAATAAAACTCTTTGAACATCTTGTTTTGTGGCATCTAACATCATTAGTACCAGGTCTGCAGTTCGAGCAACAGCAATGACTTGTCTGCCTCGTCCTTTACCCTAAAACATACATTTACTTTTAAGCATCTCTTTAAAAGTTTTTATATCTTTGAAAAATGAAAACTGTTATTTACTTGTGAAGCTCCTTCAATTATACCAGGCAAATCCAATAACTGTATATTTGCTCCTTTATATTGAATAACTCCAGGTATACACGTTAAAGTAGTGAATTCATAACTGGCTGCTTCAGATTCAGTGGCAGTCAAAATACTCAAAAGTGTACTTTTACCAACCGATGGAAAACCAATTAATGCCACTCTGGCATCCCCTGATTTTAATACATCAAACCCTTCTCCTTTTTCTGATTTTTTGGAAGGTTCAAGAAGTTGAGACCTGTATTTGGCTAATTTAGCTTTTAACAGGCCTAAGTGATATTCCGTAGCTGAATAAAAAGTTTAATAATTTGAATAAAAATTTTGTTTAACGATCATAGAATTATAAATATGAAAAAAAAAAGGAAAATTATTTTAATATTTAAACCTTTATTTTTTTGAGTCCTAGTGATTTCTTTTTCGATTTCAGATATTTTTTCCAAAATCCCCATTTTACTGCTAAAATATATAGCTATAAAATGTCTAATTACACGTTAAAACTTTCAAAATAAGTTTCCGTATATTTTATTTGTAGAACACTTTAATATTTTAATTAATTGTTTAAAACCAATTATTATTTTTAAAGTTTTGTCTATTTCATGCCATTATAGTTTCCCCCCCCCCATTTTAAATAGTAAATATTAGTAAAATAATTAAAAGTATAAACTTTTCAAATTATTTTATAACTATTCATTAAGTATTATTTATATGGTTTGTAGAAGTGTAACTTTCCTTTTTCGAAATTATCTGAAATATATTATAAGTTCCAAAATTTTAAGGTTTTTAAAGTCCTATATGCATATTTAAAAATTTTTCAATAAGACCATAAACTGGGTAAATTATACAAACTATAGAAACTTCTGTTATTTTTATCTATTTATTTGATTAACGAATATTTATTACATAACGATTAAACAACATTTTATTTTCAAAATGATGCCAATGTACAATTCATCAATTTGTGATGATTTTCAAAAGTCTAAGGTGAGATATATATTTTTATCCGTTTACAAATACTGGAAATAAATAAAAGTATTTTAATTTTGTATAATTTTTAGTTTGCTATGGTGGACCTTAGAAGTGACACTGTATCTAAACCCACAAAAGAAATGCGAATGGCAATGTTTGAAGCAGAAGTAGGAGATGATGTGTACGGTGAAGATCCCACAGTTAATAAACTTGAAAAATTAGCTTCTGAAATGTTTGAAAAAGAAGCTGCCTTATTTGTTCCTACAGGTACAATGGGCAATTTAATTGCAAGTAAGTTTTAGACACATTTAAAATTATTAAAAAATTATCAGTAAAATACTTTATAATTATAATCATTTATGTAAAATTTTACACGATAAAGTTCATTTTAAATTTTTTTACAAAATTGGAAAGTTATTTTGCCATAAAATAATTTTTAAGTTTTAGCTCATTGTGATAAAAGAGGATGTGAAATTATTATGGGAGACCAAAGTCACACTTTTTTATATGAACAAGGTGGTCCTGCCCAGGTTAAGAATTTTGTAAAATTTTTTTTAGTAAAAAATTATATATTTAGTAATTTTTAAAAATTTGTTACAGATAGGAGGAGTTCATACAAGAACTCTACCCAACCTGTGTGACGGAACTTTTTCATTAGAATTATTGGAACAATGTATTAGAGGAGATGATGTTCATTCTCCGATTACAGGTTTGATTGTAGCTGAAAACACTCATAATATGTGTGGGGGAAAAGTTGTACCTATGGATTGGCTTGAAAAAGTTGAGCATAATTTTCTCTGCAGTTTTATGTTTTTTTGTAATTTTAAAATATTTTATCTTTTTTATTAATTTAAATTAAATTTTATTTTTAGTTGGCCAATATAAGTAAAAAATACAGTATACCTTTACATATGGATGGTGCCAGAATATTTAATGCAGCTGTGTATTTGAATTTACCTGTATCAAAAATTACAGAAAAATTTGATTCAGTTCAATTTTGCTTTAGTAAAGGTTTAGGAGCTCCAGTCGGCTCAATGTTGGTGGGCAGTAAAAATCTTATTTACAAGTTGGTATTAAAACAAATTTTTTGGCTAAAAGAGCCCCAAAATTTATAACATTTGTCTTGTTTCATATCAAAATTTCATGCACAGAGCAAGAAGATTAAGGAAAGTTTTGGGAGCAGGTATGAGGCAAGCAGGAGTTATCGCAGCACCCTGTTTAATAGCTTTAAATTCAATGATCAACAGATTGGTTGATGATCATAAAAGAACAAAAGAAATAGCAGAAGGTAAAATTTTTTAAATATAATTTTTAAAAAATTCAATTATAAATTTCAATTTAATTTGCAGCCATTGATAACTTGAACTGCGAATTTATGGAAGTTGATTCGAAAAATGTACAAACTAACATTTTGATGATTAAATTTAATTCGAAAAAGATGACTGCTCCTCAATTCTGTGATAGAATGGCCAAAGTAAATAACATAATTTTTAGTTAACGTTTATGATAATTAGTGTTAACGAAGAAAAACTTATTAAATACATTTCAGGTGACCGATGACGAAGAAAATGAACTAAAGGAAGATTGCATTTTAGTTAAATTATATCCAAAGAACGTAGAAGTAGCAAGAATAGTTTTATATTACGAAATCACCGATAAAGATATTGAAAAAATAATAAAAAAGTTAATTTACATTACACAAGAAAGAAATAATCAAATAGAAAAATGATTAGTTTTATGTATTTTAAGATCTCAATCCTCATAATTTTAATGAGGCAATTAAAACATTAATTTTTGCAATTTATAACATTGCCATCAAAGACGTACAATTTTACGAATCAAGATGGCAGCCTTAAAAATAAAGCCTTTATGCAAGCCTACTACATATTGAAATTTTTAGTGTGAAATTCTAATGCCACTTAGTTCAATGAAAAATAATATATATATATATAATAATAGTTTGTATTAGTTAAATCAATTTAAGTATAATAAAATATTTATTGTTGTAAAAAAAATTCAACATTACGCACTTTTTATTAACCTTTATCACCAAAATATGTGTAGAGCACAATGAAAAAAAAAAAAAAAACACCAACAATAAATTTTTAAAGTAAACTATTTAATAATTGAATATTTAATACATATAATTATAATATGTATTCATAAAATAGAAGTGAAACTGAAATGTTTACTTTTTCACTCCAAATATGATTCAGGAATAGCGCTTCCTAAAGAGAGAGAGAGAAAAAAAAACAGTTAGTTTAAAAAACTAAGAAGTAAGAATAGGTTTCTATGTCAAAAAAAAAATAAAAAATTTATTTACTCGAATCATCATCTTCATCTTCATCTCCTTCAGAATCAAATGTATTATCGGGAATATCGTATAATCGAATCATTGGCTTGTTGGGATCTTTCATAATTAAATATTTCCCTTCTTTTTGCTTCATGCAAATATCAATAATGCAACGCAAAATACCCCAAGCATTATCCATATTCAAATTTATTTGAGTTGCAAATTCGTTAGGTTTGTATTGCTGAGTTCCCAAGATTACATGTTTAGATGAATCCCTGACATGAGCTCGCGAAACATAACTATAAAAATTGAAAATTTATTCCATTATCAAAATTAGCAAACAAGTTTAATTAAAAAATTTTTAGATTGTAAAATTACCCAAATTTAATTTGATCAGAGCCAGCGAGTAATGCTTGAACTGTCCATTTTGCTAACTTGCATGCATTGTTACGAAGTTCATTTGCCAAAACAGCTCCCCGTTGTGTGTCCAACTTTTGCCTCCACTCAACTCCACCGGATAACTAAAATATTAAATAAATTTAAAATTGAGCCTTTGAAAATAAATTTCAATTTTAATAATTACCTTCGAGTCCCATTCATTCAAGGCCTTTATTGTAAGAAATTGAATATCTCCATTGGGCATTTGCATAACGGCATCATGTTCGCAACGTGCTATCAAAACGATTCCATTATCTAAATCCCATTTTCGATATCTGTAAGCAACAGAAGCCACTTCACCCTCTTCTTCTTCCGAAATAAATGGATTTTTTTCCTCAAAATTGTACCGAGGTTCACCCTAAAATAATAATTCATTTAATTTATTTCAAGATTAAAAATTTATTTTAGGTAAACAAAAACTTGTAAGAATTTTTTGAAATACTTACTGTTTTAAGCACTTGTTGAGAAAAATTATGGTTAATAAAAGTTGCTTCTAATGCTAAATTCCTAGGAGAGTTGAAGCTGTTACCATCATCTTGAGGTGGTTCAACACTTGTTTCATTAACAGTGAGTAAATCAAATTCAGTATTGTCTCTTTTATCAAAAAAAAGCTTATGCCCTATAATAAATGACAATTGGTAAAGAATTGAAGTGCTATTTCTAAATTATTCAATTATTATTATTATCTTACCAATTTTTTCAATAACAATGTCCCAAGAATAATTAGAACGTGTAGAGCACATAATGGCTGCCAATATGGCATCAGTGGCATACACATTTCCTTCAGTTTTTGACAATTTACGAATTATCGGATCATCAGTAGTAGTAACAGTATGAAATATTCTATCAATACGCTGCAAAGGCTTTTCATTTTTGACATTCACTCTATCATAGGCTTTATCATAATATTCAAGAGATCCACAGCACATTCTAAGTTTTAAAAAAGAATTTTATATAAAAACAATATTTTACTATTGTTTACTTAAAAAAAAAATTACTAACATGTCAACTCCTTCCTTAACATTTGGCAAAGAAAGTTTGGCTAAACGTGGAAAATCCATTTCTTCAATAGTCACCCAATCAGCTCGCACTGTAACAGATGCATCTCTGTTTTTAATTGGAGGCTGATTTTTTTGGTTTCTTAAACCTGGTTGACGACTCCATTTTTTTTGCTGAACTTTTCTTCAAAGAGAAAAAGAAAAAAAAAAAAAACATAAGTGATATTCGATAACTTAAAATCATTTAAAATGTAAAAATTAAAAACTTACTTGTCACGCAATTTTGGGCCTTTGGTCAAAAGTTGCAATTGAGAAGTAGTTCCTCTTTGACCACCACGACCTCTAAGGTTAGGACGATTTTGTTTAAATCTACCCCTCTGATAAGGTGGTTTTTGCACCCTTGTAGTATCCACAAGATGAAATGTTGATTCATCTTCTTCATGATAGTAAGCATATTGACTACCAGCACCAAATTGCGACTGATATTTGTCTGTAAAAAAAAAAAAAAAATTTAGTGATAAAAATTATAATGGCTACAAATCATAGTGTTTTTATATATAAACTTACTGATGTATTTTTTATCTTGAAAAGCAGTTCCAGCCCAGTCAGATATCTAAAAATATGAAAGTTTAAAAAAGTTTAAAATAATACACATTTTAAATCTTAAGCAAGATTAACTGAACTCAAAATACAAAACATTTTAACGTCACATATTTTAATTCTTTTTAAATTTAAAATATAAATAATAAAACTTTACAAAACAACGGATTGATTTTCAATAATTTTAAAAGCTAAAACCATTTATTCATATAATAAAAAAATTTTGAACCACGTTGCAATAAACTATACTATTCATTTACACTTGCCTTGCCTAATCGATCTCCTTTTGAAAACGGCTGGTACGGCATGTCTTTAAATTGCTCTGGCATGTCACACGGTCCCCAGCCATTTACATTGTCTTGAATAACAGGAGCCACAAATTTGGGAACACTTTTCTGTTCATCATCACCCATGGCCATTTTAATAATTAAATAATTTTAATAATAAAAAAGAAATAATACACCGAGAAGCATTTATTCACTGCCAGGAGTAATTATATTGTAACTAACTATGACTAGGGAAATATGTCGCCAGATTAAAAAATAATTCAAGATTTCTTACATTTTATAGAATGCCAATAAAAATTTTAAAAACTTTTCAAAGATACAAAAATCAAATAAAATTGTTATCTCATTTTTCTTTTATAAATCGAATAATCTGTAAATAAATTTATGCAATTAGTTTTAAGAATGTCATTATTTAAAAATTATTTAAATTAAACAAACGTGAAAATAGATATTAATTATTTTCGAACAACTTCAAAAATTAAATTGTAAATTAAACGAAAAAATAAATAAATATTTAATTATATTGATTAGAAACAAAAAATAAAAAAAAAAATTAGTAAAAGTTTTAGTTTTAGTTTCTGTTCCTTCAAAAAAAAATTTAAAAAGCACAGTTGGACAATTGAGTATTTTAAAAAAAAAAAAAAAATTATTTTTTTTAAGAACCAGAGGAAAATGATGTTTAAAAAAAAAAAAAAAAAAAAAGAAAATAACCTGAGAATAAAACAAGAAAAAACTTATAATAAAACAATACAATTACTGGAAAATAACATATATAAAAATTTCTAACTTAAAAATAAAATATCATTATAAAGTAAAAATATAAACATATGTAACGATTAAAAAAAAAATGTATTAATGGCTTTGACTAATAGACAAAATACTTAGAAAGCAATCAATCATGACGATATATATGTACAAAAAACAATGATTTTGTTAACTTAACAATTAATTAAGGACAAAATAAATTTTCCATTTAAATTTTAAATATTGCTATTGAAAAATTAATACATTTGAAGTTATCATCAAATCAAAATGACATTTATTTTAAAATAAAAAAAAAAAAATACTGATTGATAAAATAAGTAAGTGAATACTAAGTAAAGTAAAAAAAAAAGTAATTTTTATAATGATATTTAATAAAAAATAATAATAAATGATAGAATTATTTATTTACAAATTAAATCTTATACTGAAATTATTGCCTTCTTAAACACATTTTAATTACCTTACTTTATTAATAAAAAAAAACTTAATAAAAACTTATTTAAAATGTTTATTTAATTATGATGTTTGTTTAATAAATATGATTTTTTTAATTTTTAATGATCGATATTATTAGCAATGTACCTTAAAAAATTCTTGGTAATTAATAAAAAAATTACATTGATGTGACTTTAAGCATGTTGTTTCCCTTTTTATTAAAATTTTCATAATGAAATCCAACAATCCTAAATTTTTAAAATTTTGGCACTAATAAAATAAGTTCGACATGATCATTATGAATAATAAAATGATATTAAAGCTCTTAAGTAAATCGATAACAAAAAAATTTACTCTCATACTTAAGTAGCTTAAAAAAGAAAAAAATGAAAATATTATTTTTAAAATTAATAACAATTTTTTTTTTTTTTTTTTTTTTTTTGCATTACAAAAATTAGTTTGTAAAAATATTTTAAATGTGATGCATAATTGTTCTTTTCTAAATAATAATTTGTAACAGTCCACTTTTAGAGAGAGAGAGAAAAAAAAAAAGATACATTATAAAACACATATATAAGCGACAAAAAAAAAAAAAAAAAAAAAACCTAAATAAAATTACAAAATCAGTCCTCTGGTTCTTTAAAACAATTTTCTCGACTGAAAATATAATGCTTACTTGTTTTTAATAAAAAAAAATTATTATATAAAAGGCAATTTATTTAAAAACCACATTTTTCTCAAGATCCAATAACAACTTACATAAATTTTTTTTAAATTTTTTAAATTTATTCAGGTAAGTGTATTAGGAATGCATTAAAAAATTCTTCCCGTTATTAAAAAATTTTTTTCTGAATTTATTATAATTCATAAATCTTAATTTACCATCTCTGATCAGTCCTGTTTAAATAATTTACAATATTATTGCAATCTTATATGTGGTTTTTCAACAAAAAAAAAAAAAAAAAAAAAGTACTATACCCTTTTTTAAAACCGATCAATATTAAATATATTTTATTTTATAACTACGTATGTAATATATATTTTCAGTCAATAAGAAAAATTGTTTGATTTCAAAACAAAAACCATTCACGAAGATCAGATTTTTTTAAATAAAATAATAAAAGTGAGTGCCTTAAGAATGATATGGTGTGACATATGTGGCAGGAAACAAGCCTTTTCTACTACCAATTTCTCCATGCCACCAATGTTGATCAGTACGGTCGGTTACGGTTATAACATCTCCTCTTCTAAAATCAAGTTCTCCAGCTTCTTGAGGAGTAAAATCATAAACTGCTTGCACAAGGCACTAAAAATAAATTCATTATGTGAAAATTACTAGAGTTTTATTTATGCAGCAAATTTTTTACTTTATTTTTCAATGGTTTGTTTAAATTTAAAAAAAAAAAAAAAAAAAATCAATAAACTTTATAATTAGCCATTCTGAAAAAAAGTCACTTGCCTCATCCGGGACCATATCTCTCAATTTAACATGTTGTGATCTTGAAACTGATGATGTTCTATGATATTCTACCAATTCATTTAAAGAACTGAATTTAACCACCCATAAAAAAAATTTCCCTTGAGCATCTCTTAAAACTTTGAAATGCTGTACACCATCAGAACACTTTACAGACAGTGAAAAATCGCCAGGCGAACTTTCAGACACTCTTATTAAAAATGCACCTTCGTGTTTGTTCATTAAAAGTTTTTCAGCATCCGCTCTAGTAATTCTTCCATAATACCAACTGTACGAATAAAAATTTAACTCCATTATTTAACGAAACAAAACAAAAGCCGTAGAAACAATTGTGAATAAATACAATAATACTGTGTGCTTTTTTAAAAAAAAAAATTAAAAAATGGCAGTTAAACAAAGCTTTGACTAAAGTTATGGTATAATTTTAAGGACACTGAATTGTAATAAATAAAAATTTCAGTTTAAATTATGTTTGTAACATAAATTGAAAAATAATTGCTATACTTACTCGTGATTTTTCATTTCTATATAATTACTTGGTATTAATCCTTCTTTGCTATCTAATTCTGCTCTATACCAATTCATATCATCTTCCATATTTAAAACCTTAAAAAATAAAATTTTTATTTTACAAAAATAAATTTTTAAAATTAAATTTTTTTATTTTACTATGCTAAACTACTACTCTATGCACAATTTTAAATTATATTTCTTACATATAAATCTGGTTAAAAACTTTTTTAAAATTTCAAATTAACAATAAATACAATCATTACAATTTTATCAAGTAAAATGAACTTGTTTACTGTATAAGTTTCTAAGGAAATTTTTTCTGATTTAAAATTTTTATAATTTGAGATTAAAATTATATGAAATTATATTATTTAGAAAAAAAAATAGAAAGAAATATTTTATTAAATTTTTTAAAAATCAATTAAAATTTTTTAATTGTAATGAACAGGCAAAAACATAAACATTCTATGAAAAAATTACTCATAAAATAATTATTTCTAAGCAACACCTTTAAACCATATGAATAATATCAATGTTGCCTTTGTGCTTTTGTACAGTTAATTATGTTTAAAGTATCTAACCTTTAGAACTTGTGTTTTCCTAAAACTAAGTTCATCCTCAGCAGTAGCATTAAAATCGTGTTTTGCTATTGCTTCCATAACTGAAATACTTGTAAAAATGTAAAAAAAAAAAAATATTTAATAACAAAATTTCAACACTCCCCAATGCAAAATTTGATATGTGCTACCAACTGTTGCTAGGTGTAAAATTATAACAATGGCCAACTTTGTAGGAATATTTAATTTAAATTCTCTTGAACGAAATGTTTTTACAAATAATATTTTTTTAAAAATTTCAATAAAGTTATGTATTTATTAACACGAATTTCATTTGTTTAATGTTTCTGTTAAAATTTATTCAATAATTTAAAAAAAAAAAAAATTTTTTCACGGTTTTTAATTTTACTTTTAATAATATCCTCTATGATTTTAATAATAAAAGTTAAGCATATTAAAAATTTAAAATAAATCTTTCTGAATTTTTTTAACAATTTAAAAAATTGTCACATATGATGATGTTGTATTTATACATTTAAATTATACATTTACACAAATAAAACGCTTATTTTTAAAAAATTCGATTTTAAATTATAAATTGTCTGTTAATTCACAGATAACAAAACGATTCTCCGTGTATATTATAGTTTTTATGAGTTTTAAATTTTATTAAATACTAAGTAATGGAAAATTAACCGAAAAAAAATAAAATAAAAAATGCCATCAGCAGTTCCACCTTCTCTTCTCAGTTCAAATTCTGACTCACAAGAGTTTTTTAATAAGAGACTTGATTATTCTAAACTTATAGCCACCTATATAATGTCGGTTCTGGCCGCAAGTATAGCAGAAATTGGTAAGCTCTAATAAATTGCACTTCGGTAATAAAAAATTATTCTTTTTTTTTTTTGGCATTCATTTTTTATTTAACTATTTAGTTACCTATCCTCTAGACCTCACCAAAACAAGGCTTCAAATTCAAGGGGAAAGAGCTGGTCATTTTGGAAAAAATGTAAATAAAATTAGATTAATTTCATGTGGTGTTTAATTTCAATGACAATTTTCATTATTTTAAAATTATGTTAATATTATTAAATCTTTTTGTCTGATTGATGTACTAAAAAATTTTTAAATTTAATTAAATATAACTAATTGTGAATGAATTTAAATGATTTTATTTAAGGTAGTTCGCAGAGGCATGTTACACACTGCCATTGGAATTGTACACGAGGAGGGATTATTAAAATTATGGAATGGTATCACTCCTGCTCTTTACAGACATGTTATATACTCAGGTACTTGAAATTATTTTTAAATTAATTAAGCTTTTTTTTTTTTTTTATCATGATGTAAAGAATTTTTTTTTTTATAATGAAACAGGCATTTTTAAAATTAATGAAATACTCGATTTTTAGGAGTTAGAATAGTAAGTTATGAGACACTTAGAGATAAAATTCTTGATAAAGATCCAGATAGAAAATTTTCTTTATGGAAATCTGCTGTTACTGGAGCTGCTTCTGGAGCTTTTGCACAGTTTCTAGCCAATCCCACAGATTTAGTAAAAGTACAAATTCAAATGGAAGGAAAAAGAAAATTACTAGGTTTAGAACCTAGGTTAGAATTTATTTGTTACGAATAACATCTTGTATGAAAAATTAATAAAATATAATTCATTTTTATATTTTTATCTAACTAAAAGTCAGTGCTTAATAAATAAAAAAATAATAAGTGATTATAAAATTTTTCGTTTTTATGTCAATTTTTTTTAGAGTTCACAGTACATATCATGCTTTTAAAAAAATTTTAAAAGAAAATGGCATCAGAGGTCTTTGGAAAGGTTCTATTCCCAACATTCAAAGAGCTGCCTTAGTAAATTTAGGGGATTTAACAACTTATGACACTGCAAAACAATTTATTTTAAAAAACACATCATTAACCGATAATCATTGTACTCATGTTTTATCTAGGTATTTCCCATGTGTTTTCCTTTAAAATGCCTGCAAAAAAAAAATGTTTTTACTTATTATATATTTAATTTATCAAAAAAATTTTTTTAGTGCTTGTGCTGGTTTAGTAGCTGCAACAGTGGGAACTCCTGCTGATGTCGTAAAAACTAGAATAATGAATCAGCCTACAGATAAAAATGGAAGGTAAAACACAAACAATCTAAGTAGGCTTGGTGAAAAACCTTAAAAAATTAAAATTTAAATGTTTTTATTTTTTTTTTTCATTCCAGAGGTTTATTGTATAAATCTTCTTTAGATTGTTTAAAAAAAACAATTCAAGATGAAGGTATATTAGCAATTTATAAGGGATTTTTACCAATTTGGATAAGAATGGCTCCTTGGTCTTTGACATTTTGGCTTTCTTTTGAACAAATTCGACATACAATGGGAGTAAGAGCTTTTTAGTCCCAAAAAAAAAAAAAAATTCTAAACAAAAATAGAAGAACAGTATTATTTTATAATGCAGAAATATTTGTGCTTAATGTAGTTTTTGTAAAGATATATATATATATATATCTAGTAAAAATTGTGCTCACAATAGAAATGTAGTAATTATTTAGTAAATAGTGATGGTATAGTACAAGATGAGTAAAAATTATTAGTTTGATTTTTTTTTTTGTTAACAAGCTTATGAAATTTAAAAATATTATGCCAATACAATCATTATGTAAATTTAATATTTACAAAAGGGAAATTAATTTTAATACTTGCTAAAGTACCTGAAAACATGAAAAAAAAATAAAAATTAAAATTTTTTTTAGTGCTATTCAATATTTACTTCAATTATATGGAAGTAGAAATTTTATAAATTTTTTTTTTTTTTTTTTGGGAAATAGGTCTACAATATATTTTCAGTTATTATATAAAAAGAAAAATGAATATCGATGAATATTCAAACATTGTTGTTAAATTTTTATTTTTTTTTAAATTATTTAAAAATTTTATACCGAATTAATACTTGATACTAATTAGTATTAATTATAATACCTTATTGTAAAATACTAATGCTTATTTGTATAAAAAATTTGATATATATATATTTTAAGGTACATAAGTTAAATTTAAAATTTAATTTTAAAAATTTGATGAACTGTGATATATAATTTAAATTTTTTTATGCTTAGACAATGTTGTTAACCAATTAAAAAATATTTTAAATTAAAACTACAATATTATAATGTGACAATATAAAACATATAAATAAATAAGCATAAGTATTTATAAAGAAAAATAAATGTGTTGTAAAATTTGACATGAAAAAAAGCCAAAATTTATCAATTTAATAAAGTAAATTGTTCCTCAACTTTGTATTTATTAAATGAAATTAATTTAGATAACATGTTAGTTTATAAATTGTTAAGTTTGATTTTTTTAATAAATAAAAAATTTTAATGAATAATAATAATAATAATAAAAGGATACTTAAAAACTGAATAATAATCTACTACTTTAATTAAAAATTAACAAAATATTCCTTTAAAATTTTGTAATATATATTATTTGAATTCAAAGTACGAAAAGTATTTGACTTTTTATAACTTTTCTAATTTTCATTCAAGTAAATAAAGTTAACTATTTAAAATTTAATAAAGTTAAATAAAGTACATTAACTATTTAATTTTTTAGGAATCAAAAATTTGTATTTAAAATAAAAAACATGAAAAATTTCTAGAAATTTAAATTTTATAATCCCGTCATAGAATATAAATTGTATAGGAATAAATTGACAACGAAATCTTTGTAAATGACTTATTTATGAAAAAGTACCTTGTGTAAAATACATGTTGTGTAAAAATAAAGTCACTTTAAAAAAAAACTAAAACAGTAATAATTTTAGTGAACATTCGATTGATCAAATAATCGATATTAACTATAATTCATAAACTTGGTAATACCGAAAGCGCGGTTTTACATTTTTATAGTTTTATTTTGATTGGTTGTATTTTAAAAATATTTGAAATTTAACAAACTGCAAATTGTTAAATACAAATTTCCCTTAGTCATTTTAGAATGCCTACTTAGCTTATGTTTCATTTATTTTTAAAAACTATGTTGTACGAATAAAATTTCCCCCTTATTTTTCAAGCAAAAATCTGATCACGTGACACACAGTAATCAAAAATGGCTTCCGCGAGAGACACGGCTACGTTTTTTACAGAAGGTTCCGCGTCTCAGTTTCAGTATGTTTTGAGTTTGTATCCCCAAGCATTAAGACTAAAAGCAGAAAGAAAGACAAGGAAGCCAGAAGAGCTTATAAAATTGGATAATTGGTAAGTTTTAATGTCTAATTTTTATTTTAAAAAGAGGTCTGGAATGTCGTTGACCCTGGCTTTTGTTAGTACTGACATCCACTTCGTCGACCTGATTTACGGGTATTTCTATATAAAATTTATACAATTTATCTATATAACAGAAGAAAGTAGTGCGAACTACCTAAAGAAACTATTATTTTCCACCTTACTACCCTTTTTTACAGAAAATTGTCGTATTTAAATGCTAATGTACGTGTACGCGTCCTTACTTAAAATGGCGTCAGTGAGGTGATTTTCTTCGAATTGCTAGTAACTTACACTTTTAAACCAAATAAAGAATTGTACTTTTCTTTAAAGAAAAGTAATTACACTTTTACTTATCGAATTATTGAGTTTTTAAAACTGAAAAAAACTAATAATCTCTTTTATATCCTTTACCTTAACAGAATGCGCTTCTTGTTTTAAGCTAAATGTTTAATCCATCAAATAATCAAAAAAAAATAAAAAATGCTTTTAGTATTACTTAAGCTCAAATTGTGGATTTTTATGTGCGATAGCATTTAATTTATTGAAATTTTTTAAAATTTACATTAAAATTTAATAATAATGCTGAATTTTTTTAGTTTACCATTAAATACTCATCACTTTGCATTTTGTTAAGTAATTTTGTTAGTAATTAAAAATAAATTTTTTTCTACTAATTCATAGTCGAAATTGTTTGTTTTTAAATTTTTCGACTTATTAATACTGTTCAAATCCAAAAGGTATATAGCATTTGCCTTATTGCAAATTTTTTTTCGCTTATGTTTCGCTTATGTTTTTCTTATGGACTTAATAGTTAATTTGATCGATATTAGTACACATGCAGACATGAATACACATATAAAGTTTGTAAGTGAATTTCAAAAAAAAAATAAAAAATAAAATAAAGAAATAGATCAGTATTTCAAAATTAAAATAATAAATTTTATTAATATATATTAGTACCAACTCATTAAAATGAAAAGTTTTATGTATGGAATGTAATCTGATTTTAAGGTACCAAAATGAGCTCCCGATGAAAATAAAGCAAAGAGGAAAAGATGCTCATTTAAATCATGAAGAATTAGTTCAACTTATGAAATGGAAGCAGTGTGTAAGTTTAATTTCTTTTCAAGCTATTACACCTCTTGATAATTAATGAGTAATTATTTTAGTTATACATTTATTTAATTTAAAATTTTAGAGAGGAAAGGCTTATCCTCAATTAAATTATTTAGTCAAAGTGAACACTCCAAGAGCAGTTATGGCCGAAACAAAAAAAGCATTTCGAAAATTGCCTAATTTGGAACAAGCTATAACAGCATTAAGTAACTTAAAAGGAGTCGGAACAACTATGGCTTCAGGTAAATTTTTTTAAAAAATTTTGCGGTATTATTCTACCTAATGCTTTGTTAAATTTTTTTGACTCAAAAAAAAAAAAACAACAATGTTTAAATTTTACCTACAGCATTATTAGCTGCTGCTGCTCCAGAAACAGCTCCTTTCATGGCTGATGAATGCTTAATGGCCATCCCGGAAATTGAAGGGATAGATTACACGACTAAAGAATATCTCAATTTTGTGCAACATATTCAGTCTACAGCAGAAAGATTAAATAAAGAATGTTGGTATCTTTTAAAATTTTGCATTATTATTTGGTAGTAGCTTTAATATTAAATTTTACAGTATGATAATTAAAAATGAATATTTATTAATTTAAGCAAACAATGGACACGGCACTTGGAATCCACATCAAGTTGAACTGGCATTGTGGACACATTTCGTAGCTAATGAACTTGATCCTGACTTACTTAATGCCATTCCTTCAGCCAATGGCAAATCTAGTGTTACACACCAAAATGGAGAAGTTAAAAATGCATCCAATGTTAGTACGATAAATATGTGATACGTTTAAAAAACTGAGTGTCACGGTTCACGGGGGTTTTTTTTTTCTAAATTTTGGACCTCATTTTATTGTTTTCAGAATGAAAATGATCACTCTGATAATGAAAGTTCCATAGAAGCCGGAAAAGTTAGTGGAGATCCTCCTCCTGCTGATATATCTGAAGATACGGCCACATCTTTTGGGGGAGAAGACGATTCTCCTTTACCCCCTTCAGAAACAGCCACTAGAGTAATTTAAATTTTTTTTTTTTTTTTGAAGATTTCTTACAACGCGCAATTCGAAAAAAACAAAAGTTTTAAATAATAATTTTTTTTTGTCAAATTTAGAATGAAGAAGAAACAAACGACTCTTTAGCGAGTGGTACATCCGCTACAAATGATTCGACAACAAACGATGCTGATGCAACGGATCAACGGCAAACAGATGAAGAAAGTCAAGATCCACCGCCTGCTAAGAAATCACGAGTTGTTGAAGCCGGCGAAAAATGATTATAAAAAAAAAAAAAAAAATATTTTTTTTTCGTAAGAAAAACAAAACTATCGTCTTTTTACTGTAAATGTGTTCTTTACTTTTTTTTTTTTTATTTTTAATTATTTTTTTTAAAAAAAAAAAAAAAAAAAAAAATACCGATTCAGAGTGATGATGATGATGATGATGATGATGATGATTTTATGTACTGGGCCTATTTGTGTCGGTTTGCTTTGGTCACATTCCGCTTCGTTGTAAATTAGTTTCAATGGCCCACACAATTAAGATCTCTCTGCTTTCTTTTAATTTTTTGTCTTAAAAAAAAAAAAAAAAAAAACAAAAAAACAAACAAAAACAAAAAAAAAAAATTAATTAAATTATTATTAATAATTTTGTTAAGTAGTCGGGTAAAGTTTCACACGTTTTTCAACAACAATAACAAAATAGTGGGCTATCCAGTGGTTTTATCAGGAGGCAATTTTTTTTTTTTTTTAAATTTGGGGATTTAAAGCGGTCTAATAATATGCATTTAAAAAGTTTTTACTATCACGTCGTGTCGTTTAATAATTTAACTATTAAAAGGGTTGTTGTTAAAACTGCTTTTTATTTATTATTAATTATTATTCATTCGTTTCGATTAAATTTAAAAGATATTATTGCCTTTTTTTTTTTTTTTTTCTCCGAGTATATATAAACACGAAATTTTTTAATTTAACCAAGTGCTATTATTATCGCTATTATCATTTTGATTAAAAAATATTTAATTGATGATAATTTATAAAAAAAATTTTATTTATTACTCTCTCTTATTTAACCTCCGATTTAAAAAAAATTTAAATTCCTTTAGAAAATTTGTGACGTGAACATTAAAAAATTTATTATTATTATTTTAAATATTTTTTTTTTTTTATAACTAAAAAGGAAATTTTTCGTCAGTTTTCATATACCAAGGTACTTGTTATTAAACAATTCATTTAAAAAAATAATACAATGTGTTGTTATTATTATGCCGCACAATATTACGGGGGGGTTTTCTCTGCACATTTTCTATAAAAAAAAAAATTGTTTTCAAACGCAATTTAAATAAAGCCGACACAAAATGGCGCTGTGGTTTTTAATTTTTTTTTCTTTTTTTTTTTTTAAAAAAAAACAACAACAACAACAACGTGGGTTTACTTAAGTATTGCCATTTAGTAGTATCCAGGCTTTTTACACAGTTTTTCTTTTTTTTTTTTTTTCTTTTTTTCTTTTTTGACTTATGCTTAATTAAAGAGGGTTTCAAGACTATTTTTGTAAAAAAAAATTAGTTTAAAAAAAAAAAACTTTAAGAGAAAAAAGTTTAAAAAAATTTGCAACCTTAACAAAATTTAAATCCTTTTTTTTTTTGTACCTTTTTTTTTTT
>NW_002987761.1:55609-81913 GCF_000006295.1 Pediculus humanus corporis | reverse complement strand
GATTTTTTTAACTTTTATTATTTAATATTAAATTTTTTTTTTTTTTGAATTGAATTTAATACTGATTATTCGTACTCGATGATAAAAAAAATATTAAATGACAATTTTTTTTTTTTTTTTTTTTTACATTATAATAAACTCATATTCACCTAAAAAAAAATTCTTAAGGCATTGTTGTATTTAAACACAAACAAAAACAAATTATTATTATTATTATTATTATTATTTTTTAGGTATTCGTTACGTAATAATTTGTAAACATTGAGTGTAATGATTTTTTGTGTAGTTTTTATTTTTCAACATCCAAATTAAAAAAAAAAAATTAATTAATTAATTAATTAAGTGTAAATTAAATAAATAAATAAATTATTTGCTGAAATTTTTCGCTGCTTGCATTTTTAAATAAAAATAAATAAATAAATAAATATTATTTATTAAACACGTTTTGATATTATGTTTAAAAAATTTGATCAATTTTGAGAAGGATTTTCAATAAATAAATAAATAAATAAAAATTGCATTTGATTTAAATTTGAATTATACATAAAATTATTTTTTAATTATTATTAATTTTTTTTTCTTTTTCTTTTTTTTTCTTTTCATATTTAATAATAATAATAATAATGATGATAATAATAATAATAATAATAATTTTTATAGTTTTTAAAAAAAATAGAATTTTAATTTTTAATTTAGAATAAATTTAGATTATTTTATTGAAATGATGATGATGATAATAATTTTTATTATTTTAATAAGAAGAAAAAGTTGTCAGAGTAAAAACAAAATTAATAATTATGTATTATGAATAAATTAATTTTAATTAATAAATAAATAGAATTTTTTAATAGATTTCATTTTGACGATAAATGATTGATTGATTATTTAAAAAAAAAAAAAAAAAAGAAAGAAAAAAAAATCTATGAATCCATTTTTAAAAAAATGATTTTTTGTTCTTTTTTTTTATGTAAATAAAATTATTAACTTTAATTTATTTCCTATTAATAAAAAAAAAATTGAAAATGTTATTTTTGGGGTTACTTAATTAAGTTAATTTGAAATAAAATAAATAAAATAAAATTGTAAACTTTTTAAAAAATTAAATAAACAAAATATTAATTAATTAATTTCATTTAAATAAAAAAAAAAAAAAAAACGAAACAACTGTAATAAATGATTATTATTATTATTATTATTATTATTATTATTATTATTATCATTTTCGATACGAGTAATCAATTTAAAATATTTTCAATCCCGAGTTTTATAAAAAAAAAATTTTCTTAATTTTTTTTTAAAAAAAAAAGTAAACTTTCACGATGTGTATATATTTATATATGTATTTGTTAAGGCTTAAGACACCTTAGACAGGAATAAGAAATAATAATAATAATAATAATAATAATAATATATAATAACTTTTAGATTTAATTAATTTTTAAAAAAAAATCTATTAAAAAAAAAAAAAATTATCGATGTTAATTAATTAAGACGTACCAAAAGAAGAAAATGGAAGGAAAATTTTTTTTTTTTTTTTTTTTTTTTTTTAATGGCGTCAATTTTTTTTATTAATTAATTAAAATAAATAATAAATAAATTGACATTTCCACATTAAGAAAAAAATAAATAAATAAATGAGAAGAAGATGGAGGAGGAAGCACAGGTTGTGAATTAAAAAATATGAAATTATTATTATTATTATTATTAAAAAAATTTTCTTTTTTTTTGTCATATAAATAAAGGCGTTTAATGAAAATTTTTTAATAATATCTTGCCATCTTGAAAAATTTTTTTTTATTAAATTACTTGAAAGTTTTCATTATTATTATTATTATTATTATTTAAATACTTTGGGGAAAAAAAATAATAATTTTTTTATTATTTTTATTCACATCTTGTGTCTTTTCACTGATGTTTAATAAAAAAAAAAAAAAAAAAAAAATTTTTAAAATTATGTTTTGAAAAAATTAATTAATTTTTAAAATTACTATGTAGTAAAGCGCCTTTTATATGTAACGTAGTAAATAAGTATCATCTCATTAATCTTAGTAATTTATATATATAATTAAATAGATAATAAATAATTTTTTTTCTTTTATTATTCCAAAGAGCAGTAAATAAAATGATTCTTTTTGTAAGCATTTTCTTTTTTTTTACATTTATTTCCTTTCTTTCCCATATATATATATATTTTTTTGGTAATTAATTATAATAATTTAATTATAATCCTGAACTGTATTTAAATTAAAAAATTACTATAATGAGATAATATCTTATAAGAACACATAAGTAAGTATTTAAGTCTTTATCAAAAATGTAAATAAAACTTTGTTTACAAAAAAAATTAGCAAGTTTTATTAAGATTGTATTATTTGACAGCAAGTTTAAGTTTTTTTTGGATTGAAGAAAAATTAAAATTAATTAATAAATGATAAAGTAAATAAAAATTAGTAGTAATTTTTCCCACAGTAATAAAATTACAAATACTCAATTATGTGAGACCTCTTCATATTATAAATATGTATACCTCTTCATATTATAAATTTGTATACCTCTTCATGTTATAAATTCAAACCGTAATTTAACCTTTGATTTGCTATTTAAAGTAGTACCGACAAAATCTGTTACTCAATTACCAAATATTAATTCTGTTGTTTACTTATTGAAAATAACTTGGGAATATTTATTAAAGGAATTTACGCAATAAAATAAAAAAGCAAAATCGGTTTATCTGTTTATTAACGGAAACGACATTTTTATAACAAAATTAAGCGGCTTTAGTGGCTTGTTGTTGCTCCTTAATACGATCCTTTTTAAGAGCACCCATAAAAGCAAATTTGTCTTGTGGAGTCTGGAAGCGACCGTGTCCGAATTTGGATGATGTATCAATGAATTTCAAGTTAATCTTTTCAAGAGCAGAACGTTTGGTATGAACAAGCAATGACTGTAATAGAAATTTAATTATTTTCCATGAACCGAAACCACAACAAAACCTTAAATTTAATTCCTTAAATAAAAAATTTTTCAGTCCTATCATTCAATATCACAAAATTTTCAAAGGTCCATTGGCTCAAAGGTTTTATCATCATATGAATGTATTTTAGAAACTATTAGCCATCAACAACTAAATTATTTATGTAATGCAACAGTAGCATAAATTTACCTTTCTCAATGTTATAACTCTTTTCTTGGGTCCAACGCAACAACCCTTAATCATAATAAAATCGTGATTAACTTCACCATAGTGAGGAAAACCTCCCATTGGAGTGATGGATTTCTCAGTTAAATCATAATCTGTAGAGGCATTGTTTCCGACAAGCTAAAATTTAAAATAATATTACTAAAGAAAATAATAAAACATCCTGAAGATAAATTTATCAAATGAAATTCAGTAGGAAGGCAACAGCGTTAATATCCTCACAATTTTTTTTGGATCTAATAGCGTGAATACATCATCATTCAACTAATACATTTTGTTAAAAATAATTTATAATAAAAGTAATCACTTACCTTTCCATCCTTGTAATGAATGCCTTGACCAATTCTGTAGATTTTCTTATTCATTTCAGTACGATGGTGGTAACCCTTCTGACCTGCTCGAGCAACTGTGAATTGTACTCTTGACGGATGCCAGGCACCGATGCAAGCTACCTTTCTTAGACCTTTGTGAGTCTTACGCGGTAGCTTTTTGGTATGCCATCTTGATGTGACACCTAAAAAAAAAAAAAAGAAAAAGAATTAGAAATAAAAAAATAAAAAACTGAGCATTAAATGTTTTCAGCATGGTTTTCCCCTGTAATCATGAGCCAAATGACTTATACAAAGGTTATGGAATATGCTGACAGAGTCCTTAGAGAAAAATTGCTTTTTCAAAAAGAAATCTTTAATCTTTGATGCCCCAGCTAGAAGATATACTGCATTAAACAGCCTTTGGCTGGTGTAATTGTATAATTATACAATTAAGCATCAATACTGTAAACTTAAACTTATTATACAATAATAATACTTCAAACTTACCTTTGTAACCTTTTCCTTTAGTAACCCCAATGCAATCAATCATTTCATCGGGGGCAAAAACTTGGGAAACTGGTACAGGCTTTTCCAAATGTTCTTTAATCCATTTAACTTTTTGAGCCATGTTACCACCGTTAAGTTGAATTTCCATTATGTGAGCTTTTTTTTGCCTTTGTTTCAATAACTTCATCTATAAAACAATAATGTTTATGGAAAACGTAAAATCAAATTTAAAAAAAAAAAAAAAATTAAAATTAGTATGTATTCAGCATGGTTTTACTTAATGATCAACGCTTAATAAACTACAAAAAGTCAATGGAATATGCTGACAAAGCTAAAAAATAGCTTTTTAATCTTTGATGCTACAACTTCAAGATATACTACATTAAGTAGCCTTTTTTGTTGTAAATATGTTACACATAAGCATCAAATAAAACTAAACGATATGTAATAATGTAACTAAAATTACCTGAGTGTGAGCAATAACTCTAACACATCTGCAATATTTAATGATTTTCTTAAAAGATTTGTCGATGGATTTCACTCCTAATTCATCCTGCCATTTTTTCGATGCTTTCGTAAATGCTTTTTGTTCCGATCTGTACCTGTTAAACAACACAAAGGAGTAGTCTCATCTGTAATGTACAGAGTGGAAACTAGCTCCTTGCTCCTGAAATACTTTCAGGTGGCAATTAACTCATTTCCTGTAGTTACAGAAAAGTGGAGTTTTAAAAAAATTAAAACTCAATTAAAATTAGTAAAAAAAAAAAAAACTTATTTTAATGTCCAAAAATTTGGTTAAAATTTGGTTTGGTTAAATTAAGTGATTCACAAAGTCAGACCGCCCTAGAAATTTTCATCAAATAGATCAGAAAAAATTCCGTAAACTAAAAATTGTTGGTGTCATCATACGGTGAATCAATAAGATTATAGTTTTAAACATTAATTTAGTAATTACCAGTTTTTGTAAAAACGACGTCTGCAATCTTCAGATAAATGTTCAGCCCAGACCGTAACAAGAGCTCTCAAACCATGAGGTGTTTGAATGTAACCAACTGCTCCAACGATTATCATTGGCGGCGTTTCTATGATTGTAACGGCTTCGACGATTTCCTTTTTATTAACCTCTGCAAGTAAAAAAAAAAAAAAAAAAAAAAATTAGTATACTGATTCCACAACTTGCAAAAGAGTTCAAGAGTATTTATACTTACTAGAACCAGGTCTATCAGCCTCCCTCAAAACATGTGTCATCCCTGCTTTGTATCCCAAAAATGCAGTTAGATGCACTGGTTTGGACCGATCATCCCTTGGAAAAGCCTTAACTTTACCACGATGTCTGCGGGATCTCTTTTTTGGGTAGAAACCCATAGACCCATGCCGCGGTGCACTAAATTTCCTATGCGACTATGTAATAAAAAAAAAATCACTCATTGGAACAACATTGAGTTAAAGACCGATTTTTGAAACAAGCAAATTTTGTATAAAAAATTTTTAAAATGTTAAATATTATATAAAAATCATTAATATACATTATTGTAGAAGTAAAAAATATATAAAATATAATTTAGAAATTAAGAAATTAAGAGGATGAAAAACGATAAAAATTCTTACCATTCCGAACGACGAACCACGACGAAATGATGTGTGCAACGGGAAACACGTTAAACAAAGTTAACGCGCTAAATACTTTTTGTAAATTTTAAAATATTTTTATATTAAAAATAATAATTTATTAAAAATTAAAAATAAAAATAAAATTTTTAAAGTTTTTAAATTATATAAAAAGTTAATAATTTTTAAAATTATAATTTAATAAAGACTCTCATTTGACTCTTCAAAAAAAAAAAAAAACATTCTGAACACAAACTTGTTAAATTCAAACGAAAAAAATTTTTTTAACAAATCATTTATTTAATAAAAATTTAAAATTATTATTTAAAATCTTATTTTAATTTAACAATAATTTAATTAAATAAAATTTATTAAAAAAAAAAATTTTAAAGAAATTTCATTAAGTAATTCTTCATTAGGTAAATTTTTATATCCGCACTTTTTTCACAACTTAAGAAATACTTTCAAATAAAATAATTAATTAAAAAATAAAAATTAATTTTAAATTCAATTAGTAATATCCATAAAAAAATAATGAAATAAATTTCTGATCAAATCAAAACCAATGAAAAATGTAAAAAAAAATGAATGTACTGAAATTAAAATTATAATTAATCATTACAAATAGAAAAAATAAATTTGTAAAAAATTAAATGAAATAACAATATAATAGTAACACAATATTTAAACTTATTCCAAAATAATAAATATTCATCTTTAATTTACAAAAAAAAAAAAAAAAAAAAAAACTACAACAAAAGAAAAACAAAATTATTAAAACAAACTTTAAGAAATATTACAAACTAACAATAATTTTCTAATAACAAAAATATAAAAATATTAGATAAATTTAAATATTTCATATTTATTAAAATACACCATTAAATAATTTTTGTACCTTTTTTTTTAAAAACAGTTCAATATTAGTTAACTTCATTTAAAATTTTTTAAACATAAAAAAAATCAGCAACTAAATGAGTAACTGACTAATATTTTGTTTACATGATGTACTAATATATACAAAAAAAATTGGCGGGTAATTTTTTACTAGTTTTGACTACATTGAAGCATTAAGGCAGTCTATAAATTTGATGTAAATAAATTTACAAATTCTAAAAAAAAAAAAATAAATAAATAAAAAAAAAAATTAAGAACTATAAAATATTGCTAATTTTTCATTGGTGAATAATTAGTCTTAATAATTTACTTTTTCAGTCAATTACAACATCATTAAAAAAAAAAAAAAATTTTACTTTCTATAATATTTTTATATATATATATTATAAAATAAATATTTCAAAAATTTAATTATTTTTAATACTTTGAAAAAAAATATAATTTGAATTTTTTTAATTATTGTCTATTAATTTTTTGACTTTACTCTAATAAAGGACACTTGCTTTGGTAGACACAACAATGGCGCTTAATTGATTTTCAATTTATTTTATCTGTAACCACAAAAACTTTTTTTTTAAAATACATTTTTTACCGCACCGTTTATACAATGACAGTATATGATTAAGAAAAGGTGCTAAATGTTTAACATATTTCACAAAAAACAAAAAAAAAATACTTTTCCTAGCTTAATTTAAAATAAAAATTTCTCGAATGCACCCAAGAGTTTTTAATTAATTTCCTTCAGTCTACAACTCATTGGCGCCATTTTTTTTTTACTCAACACAAATTTTCTCTAAAAAATAAATATTTTAACAATTTAAAAAATTTCAAGTAAGGTAACTTATATTTTTTATGACTAAAATACACCTAAATATTTAAAAAAAAATATAAAAAGCTCTTTAAATTGATATGATATAATTATTTCGAGTAAAATAATTTTATTGAATGACTATTACTAAAAAATATTAATTGTCATTTACACCAAATAAAATTTTTTTTAGCATTTAAATAATAAATAAAAAATAAATCTTTTTTTTTGGTTTGGTAATAATAAATGAATAAAACAAACAATATTTGGTAATAATTGAATAAAAACAAACTTCAATTCAATTTAATGACTAAATTTATCAGCAGACTTCGACAAAATCTGAAATTTCTCTATGCTTTATTTCTTGGCGCTTATCTCTTTTACTAACTGACTTGTTATCAATTATATAATATCTAAGTAGTTTAGATGACCATTCCAGGCCTGCTGATTCGACTCCGATTCTGTGAGCAGTTACTATTTTATGTTCCGGTACAGATATTCCATCTTCAATCCAAAGTTCATCAGATTTAGATAAATCTTTTTTGTTTAATGTTTTATCAATTTGAAGACTTATGCAGAGTTTAGCCGGTCCGTTACACAATTCATGAGATTTAAAAACTTTTGTAGTTTGTTTTTGCGGTTTATCAGGACGAGGATTATTTCTAAATTTTTGCATTTCTTCTTGACCCTGTAATGGCTCTAAAGCCCTAAGTAAAACTGCTGCTCCCTCACCTAAAGTTAATTCAAAATTTATATTTTATAAAAAACTCGATAACATAAAAATTTAAAATTATACCTCTGCTTGAAATATTAAACAAAGCATACATTCCATAAGTTAAGTAGATGTATATAGTTCCTGGTTTCATAAACATTGGCTCATTTCGAGCAGTCACTTTTCCATGATAAGAATGAGATGCTTTATCTTCTCCTCCTAAATAACATTCTGTTTCCACTATTCGACCTAATATAAAAAGTAGAGTTAATACAAAATTAAAGAATAAAAGTATCCTTATAATAGAGTGAAATTTTGTCAATGTAAGAGTCAATCATTTGTAGGGAAAGCAAAAGTAATATTAGAAATCACTTAAATTTTAGTTAACAAGGCCGTGTAAATAAAAGAAAAATATCTAACCTTTTAGGATATAACCGTCTAGCTGACGAACAAGAATTTTTCCTAATAATCCTTTGGCTAAATCTTCACAAGCGGTGTTGTAAAAAGTTTCACCTAATCTTATACCGGTATCTAAAATTGTTTCCGTATTGACAATATCTTTTTTAATTTTATATTTAGTGGTAGGTAAAAAATAATCAGACTCTTCATATTCAAATTGTTCAAAATCAACTTCATTTTTTCGGGGTGTATATCTCTTTCTCTTATTTGACATTTTTATTCATGGGACGAAGAGGATTAAACAACTTTTTGTTTTAGGCGCAGTAATTTTTTATAAATTCAAAAAGTTTAAATCATTCCGTTTAAACTATTTAACATTTTTTCCCCGAATATCAGAATTATTTCAACGTAAATTATTGTTCTTTTATAGAAAGAAAAAAACAACATCAACAAAAGAATAAACTTCAACACCGGAAAAATTTAAAATTAGGACCTTATTTTGTACTTCGACTAGCGTAGTTAACTTGAATTTGATGCATACAATTCATTGAATCTAGTAAGAAAACTTCAGAATATCTATTTTTTATTACTTAAATAAAAAAGACAAACTAGTATTAAACTGATTTATCGTTTATATTATTTATAACGTTTATATTTATTATTTTTATCGGTTGTATCATTTTGAATTATTTGTTTGTCACGTTAAAAATTATGAAAAAGTTTCCGTTCAATCAGTTCAACATTTTTTTTTTTTTTTCAAAATTTCTTTTTAAAAAGTAATAATCAAATTAGTCAATAATTTTGACGTTTTCTTAAAGTACTTTTATAAAAAAATGTCAAACTTAAAGAAAAGATCAGTCACAGACACTGAAGAAGTACAAAAATGTAAAAAACAGATAAAAATAAGTGCTGATTCTAAAAAAAAAATAGTAAGCAATGCTAAAAAATCACGTTATTTTAAAAATTCTCCAAAAGATAAAAGTTCTTCAGATTTCGAAGATTTTGGAAATCATTTGGTGGAATGGAAACCAAACAATTGGGAAAAAACGTTAATGAATATAAGAGAAATGCGTAAAGATAAAAGTGCTCCGGTTGACACAATGGGTTGTGATAAGTGTTTAGATTCTGAATGTGAACCAAAAGTCAAAAGATTTCATGCCTTAGTATCGTTAATGTTATCAAGTCAAACCAAAGATCAGGTAACATTTGCTGCCATGCAGAGGCTAAAAAATTATAAGACTGGTCTTACAATAGAAAGTATTATAGAAATGTCTGATGATACATTAGGTGAACTTATTTATCCAGTCGGATTCTGGAAGCAAAAAACTAAGTACCTTAAACAAACTTGTCAAGTGTTGAAAGAAAAATTTGATGGGGACATACCTAATACAGTTGAACTATTATGTTCTTTACCAGGTGTTGGTCTGAAAATGGCTCACATTTGCATGAAAACAGCATGGGATGTAATCTCTGGAATAGGTATAAATTTATTCAAGTATTTAACATTAATTTTAATATATATATAAGCTTTAAAAAATTTTTATTTTTAGGAGTGGATACACATGTCCATAGAATTGCAAACAGAATCGGTTGGGTTCACAAGCCAACTAAAACTCCAGAAGAAACTAGAATTTCTTTAGAATCTTGGTTACCTAAAGAGCTTTGGGAAGAAATTAATAATCTACTCGTCGGCTTCGGGCAACAAATTTGTAAACCAACTAAGCCTTTGTGCAACAGTTGTAAAAATCAACCTTTCTGCCCATATGCTAAAGCTAATAATTAATTGTATTAAGTAAACTTTATAAAAATACCACTTCAGTACCACTAGAATAATTATTGTGTTCAATTGATCTAATAAAAATTTTTTTTATAAAATTAAATTTATTTGAATTATATAAAATTTGAAAATATATTTATTAAAAGCAAATTCTATGAATTATTATTATTATTCATTTTTTGTCTTAAAAGTTTTCTTCTTTTTTTTGCTTCTTTTTTTTGTTTTTTCAAATGCTTTTTCCTATCATAGTTTGACTTTAGTTGAAAAAGCCTACTGTTTTTCACTTTAAAAGTAGATTGTTGTTTTATCAATTTTTTTAATGCTTTTGCATTTTTTAAATAAGATTTTTTGCCACTATCACTCTTTGTCCTGTCACTAAACATTTCCATTCCTTCAAGCTCTAAATTTTGTTGAGCCAAGTTTTTACTATCTTCATTTTCTTCATATTTTACCTAATAAATTAAAATAAAAATTAAATTTTCTTGTAAAATTGCTTTTAAAATTAATTTTTTGATAAATTTATAATTTTCTACATATTTCTGTTAAAAAATAAAAGTAGTAAAGTAATTTTTGAATTTTCCATTTACAATTATTTTCAACTCAAAAAGTTTAAGTGAATTGAATTTATTTTCTACCTCGTTAACTCCAATCCAATGATTGTTTTTTGCCAATTCAGCAGCAGATAATTCGGTTATTTGAACAGAATGAGTATCCATATCAATTTCTTTTGAATTTAAATTTAGCTCAGGTATTGGTTTGGGTATCAGTAACAGTCTTTTATATGCCTCCTTGGCTTCAGCTTTTATTCTCTTTTTTTCCAATTTAAGTTTTTCTTCAAATTTTTCTATGGCCATTTGTTTTTTTTGTAAATTTCTTTTTTTAAATCCAGTAAGAAACTCTCTGAAAATATAAACATGCTTTAGATTTAATAATAATAATAATAATAACAACATAAGTTTTAATTTAAAAAAAAAATATAAACCTTCTAGCATTTTCATCGAAATTAATAACTAATTTATTTTTTTTATGTTTGTTTTTAAAGTTATGATTTCTATTTTTGTTTGATGATGACTTATTCATACTAAGTTTTAGAAACACTTGAATTAATTTTTTAAATTTTATTAAAATACAAAATACTTTAATTTTTCTTATTCTATGACATTTGACGGAAACAGTATTTTTGTGAACAGTAAAGTTTTTTGTCGTAAAAATACAAAATAAAAAAATATCCACCAATCAAAACGATTGAAATTCATTAAAGTCCGAAGCAGGTGCAGAATCATCGTCAGTATAAAAATGACTGAGCTATGGTTCTTTCCTCTCTGAATAAGTTAATTAAACAAACCAAATTTATCAATGGGGGAATCGATTTTTATTGGTTTAAACTCTTTATAACGCTAAATTATACATTAGGTATCACTTGAAAGGTAAATTCAGAGTTTATAAACAATATTTAAAAGTTTGACTTTTATAAGTTTTTAAATATATATATAATTGATGCAACTTTGAAATTTTGTTGTGTGCCCATATTTACAGTTCGTAATTTTTTTTGGAATTGAAAATCCTTTCAAATATTTAAATATGTAATTAAATTTTTTAAATTAAAGCAAAAAAGAAGTTAGGGGGTTTAATTTAAAAATTAATAATTAATTGGAACAAGCAAGCTTTTACCCTAATTTAATTTGTTTGGAAATTGACGATATTAATATTATCCTAAAGACTCGTGCAGTACAATTATTTTTTTTAAAAAAATTTTTTCTCAATTTTTTAAAAAGAGTTCTAGCTTGAAAGTTTATTGAAACGGTTTCAATTAGGCACCATAAGGTTTCAGTTTTATTAATTTTCTTAATGTTTAATTTCATGAAAAATATTTTGTTTTAATTAAAATTATGTGGTTTCTATTTTTTTTCTCTTTAGATGTTTTATCATAAATCATGACATCAAGACTTGATAGATTGTTTGTATACTAGAAAGTGGTTCATCCACTGTAACAAGAAAAGCAGCTGCTAAACATTAGGTGAAGTTCAAAAATTACATCCACATGAATTACATAATTTATTAGGAAGAATCAAATCATATTTGCATTCACCTACTTGGGATACCAGAATTGCTGCTGGACAAGCAATCCAGGCTGTGATTGAAAATGTTCCTTGTTGGGATCCAACACCTGTGCCTCATTCAGTAAATGGTAGTTATTCCTATTAATTTTTAATTTTTGGGACAACTTATTAAACCTCATTCATTTTATTTGCAGAAAATACTCAAAGTGATAGAAAAAGAAAAAAGTTAAACTTGAAACTTTTTGATATTAATAATATCATTAAAAATGGAATACATCTGACAGGATCAGAAGGCAAAGAATATGACATGCAAGAAGAATCTGGGCCTTGCAATGTCACTAAACAAAAACAAATTTTAAATGCAATGATTGGATTAGATGTTACAGATAGCATTGGCATAGATATGAATGATTTATTAACACCAGATGACTTGATTGCTAACTCAACTGATAAATGTAAAAAACCAGGGGTGAGTTATCTGCATTCAAAAGTTTTTTTTTTGCAAATAAAAAGACTTTTAATTCTTAAAAACTTTGTTTTTTTTTTTTTTTTTTTCATTTAGAAATCTGTAAGCGAACTTGTTCAATTAGAATTAAGCCAAGTTGAAGGTTTAAGTATTAGGGAAAGAAACAGAGCTCAAAGAAAGGCTAGACAATTGGTATCCAAACAACGCTCAGTTGACAATGAGGATGAAGAGCCTAAAAGAAAAATAAAAAAAATTGAAAGTTCTGTTGTTGAATCATCTGAAAATGTGCCAGATTTAACAGGGTCCTGGGGTAATGTAAGTATATTTAAATAAAAAGTTTTATTTTATTCTAAAATTGTTTTAGTTTCATGTCAAAATTTCTATTTTTAAACATAGTTTTAATAATAAACTGCTTTCTAAAATATGCAATGCTACGTTTTATTTCATACTAATTCATTTTTGTGATAATAAAATTAATATTGTTCTCTGATTCTTATAGGCAGTGGATTGGCCTTTTAATTCTTTTTGTGAACAATTAGTAACTGATTTGTTCAGCCCACGATGGGAAACAAGACATGGAGCTGCTGTGGGTTTAAGAGAAATTATTACTTATCACGGTAAAGGTGCAGGAAAAATGGCCAACACTTCCCAGGAACAAGTAAGAATTATAAAAATTTGAACAAAATTTTAAAAGCTTGCTTTAATTCAAGTTCAACTTTAAGTTAATTTTCTTAAGTTAAATTTTCTTTATTACCTTTAAATTGAGTGTAAATACTTGTTTTTAGATGGAAGAGGATCATAAGTTATGGTTGCAAGATCTGGCTTTCAGGGTTTTATGTGTTTTGGCGTTAGATAGATTTGGAGATTTTGTATCTGATCAAGTAGTAGCTCCCGTTCGCGAAGCATGTGCTCAAGTCTTGGGAACCATTCTTAAACTAATGGATAAATCCCATGTTGAAATTATATTAAATATCATATCACAATTGGTTAGCCAGGCAGAATGGGAAGCTAGACACGGAGGACTGTTAGCTCTCAAGTATATGTTGGCCGTTCGAAAAGTAAGTAACATATATTGATTTACGAAACAAAATATTTCAATCATTTTTTCTTATAAGTAAATGCAAATTTGATTAAAGGATTTAGTTCAAGACATTCTATCGGTGGCTTTACCTCTGGCAGTGGATAGATTATCAGACGAGGTTGATGATGTAAGTGCTGTAGCGGCTGCGTCACTCATTCCAGTAGCACTGGAAATAGTATCCAGAACGCCCGATCAATTACCTAATATTATTTCAAAATTATGGGATTTGCTCTTGGACCAAGATGATTTGGCAGCAGCGTGTAACAATTTCATGGGTTTATTAGCGGCTTTATTGAGTTTACCCGATACGAAAAAATATATAACGTAATAATTATTTTTTAGTATTATTATTATTATTTTTTTTTTTATTAACATTATAATTTAATTTATGGTGAACATATTTATTTAATTTCAGATCGCAACCTATTGCAGAATTGATTCATAGATTGTGGCCTTTTTTAAGTCATAATGCAACATCCGTTCGAAAATCAACACTTCAAACGCTTAAAACTCTGACGACATTTCCTGACGGAAGGTTCAACGACTGGGATTCCGAATTGCTTAAAGTAGCCATGAGGCACGTGTTTCAAAGAGTTTTGATCGAATCTAACGAAGAAATACAAGATATAGCTACGGAGGTCCTTAATTTTTTTAAATTGAAATTACACTGTGTCAAATTATTTGATGAAAATTTGACATTTAAAATTTTTACAGGTGTGGAGAAACCTAATTGTTAACAGTCATCTCAATACTCTTTTAATGGCGGCTTGTCCTTGTTTCGGTGGTTGGTTGTGTCTTTTAATGCAAAACTCAAAGACTGCTTTCGATCCTAATCTTTTAATTTTTGAAGACATGTCAAGGGTTAGTGTTTTAAGTAGTTTTAAAATTTATTTTATAAAATTTTATTTTACCTAATTTTTTCGGATAATCATCATTTTCAGTTCAATCGGAAAAATGGAAAAGGTACCATGGAAGCTTCTAATGTTCAAGTAGATCAAAAATATTTTTTGGGTGGAAGTGAAACTACCAACGTGGACTTGCGGAAAACGAATGCCAATAGAGCAAGGTGTTTGGGATCTAAAATGTTAGGTACATTCAAATGAATATATGTAAATATGATGGAAAATTGTAAATGTTTTGAATTTTCATTTATAACTAAAATTTATTCGTAAGGTTTATTGTCGCACTATATCGTGCAATTACCCCCTGAATTAGCGGTGGCAGAATTGCAAGGAGAATCTCCCATTCAGTGCTACATTAAAGTTTTGCTGTCTCATTTAAATACGAAATCGGCTCTTCAAAGACTCGTATGCGGTCTTGTTGTTTGCGAATGGGCAAAATTGCAAAAAGATACCGTTGAAGCGCAGGAATTAATCACAAGGTTTTAATAATAATAATAATAATAATAATAATAATACCAATCAATGTGCTTTTTTTTTTAATTTTTGATCTTTCATAATTAATAATTACACGTTCAATTTTTTCATATTTATATAGATTACACGAATGTTTAAACGAAAATATTTATTTTGATGAAATCGGATTAACATTTACTCGGCTTCTTCAAGAAACCAAAGACTACATATTCACTCTAAAATATTATCAAGTAGAAATTGATGAATCGTATATGGCACCTGTTTTATCATTAGATCAAATATTAAAATTAACAAAAAATCCTAATAAATGTAATAAGCACACTAAAAAATTGTTGGAAACTTTAGAAGACAGAAGGAAAAACATTTTTTCTGCAGCAAATCAGGTTTGTTTGTTTAATTAAAAAAAAAAAAAAAAAAAAAAAAAAACTAAAGTTGTTTTTAAATTTTTATTTTAAATTCCAAACTTTCTTTTTTAAAGTTGCTGACGGATCAGACTATGCTGAGCATAACTTGCCAAGCTGCATTGGCGGGATCCGTAATTGAATTAAAAGCAGTCACTGGAAAGTTAAATCCCGTCATAAAACCGATAATGGAATCGATAAAAAAAGAAGAAAGCGAATTGTTTCAACGGATAGCAGCTGACGAGATTGCTCATTTGATAGAACTTTTTGTCGATAAAACTCCTTGCCCTAATACTAAAATAATATCTAATCTTTGCACTTTCTTATGTTCCGATGTAGAATTTACTCCTAAAATTAATAAAGATTTTCAGTTAGTATTAAATAGAAAAAAAATTTTTTTTTTTTTTTTTTATTTAAAATTCATTTTTTTTTTTTTTTTTTTTTTTTTTTTTCAAGAGAACCGGATAAAAGTGTAAATTCTTTAGAAAAAGTTAAAGATTGTGGAATATTGACGTTAATTAATCAGCAAAGACTTGCCGAGAGAAGTTTGCCAAAGCGTCAAAATACGACGGGTACTAGAGGACCGGGACGTCCTCCATCAATTGTCCCGGAAGGTTTGACTCCAGAAAATTTAAATCAAATTGATGAGGTATAAGAAGTAATAAATTTCTCCCGTTTCTTTTTTAAAATTTTTGTATTTTTAATTTTTCGAAAATTAAATTCTTTTTAGAGTCAAAAAATTTATCAAATACAAAGAAGAGGTGCCACTTTTGCCTTGGAAGCTATCGTAAAAAGATTTGGAGAAAATCTACCGAATAAGTTGCCAAACATATGGGCTACGCTATGTTGCCATTCTTCTGTTGTTAAAACCAATGAAGATTTAATTGTTTGTTTGCAAGTTTTAGAATTAACTTGTTCTTCTGTTCATTCGAAACTTTTACCGCAGGTACCATTTTTTTTAAGGGTTTCGAAAAGAATTTTTTGGGTCAGTGTACGATTGATAACCTAAAAATTTTTTTCTGACGTTTTAGCTTTTGGATTCCTTGCCTAAATTATGCGAATTATTACAAAACGAGGCTTCCGCTATACGACACATGTCGGCAAGGTGCATAGCAGCACTTTCTGTTTTAGATACTGAACATGTCATGCAAGTAATAATTAGCACCATCGTTCCTCTTTTGTCTGTATCCGACTCCGATATAAAACGCGAGGGAGCAGCCGAAGCCATTTTTTGTTTAGTTGATAAATTACAATTAGGCATTATTCCTTATGTAGTTTTATTAATAATTCCTTTATTAGGTAAGTCGAACAACAGAAATAGGTTTTCCTTTTTAAATTACAAAAATATTATAATTATTTATTGTTTTTTTTTTTTTTTCTTAGGTAGAATGTCTGATCAAAATAGTGCCGTGCGAACGATTTGTACTCAGAGTTTTGCGACCCTCGTTCAATTATTACCTTTAGATAGTCCAATATTAGACGGTGATAATTTAAGTATCGAGAAAGAAAAAGAAAGGAGTTTTTTAAGATATTTGCTCAATCCAAAGACGATACCCGATTACAAATTACCCGTACCCATTAAAGCGGAACTTAGATCTTATCAGCAAGTAAGTTGTAAAAAATAAAAATGTCATTATGAAAAAAAACTAAAAATTTTTTTTCTATTGTGAATTTAGGCCGGAATCAATTGGCTGGCGTTTCTTAATAAATATAAACTTCATGGAATATTATGCGATGATATGGGTTTGGGTAAAACCTTACAGTCAATTTGTATATTAGCCGGTGATCATTATTATCGTCAACAAGAATATTTGGTAAGATGTCGATTAAATATAATTTTTTTTTTTTTTAATTGATTTTGTTTATAATATTTAATTTTTTTAAATTTAAGGAAAAGGGCAGTCCGGATTGTAAACCCCTTCCATCGATCGTAATATGTCCACCTACTCTAACCGGTCATTGGGTGTACGAAGTAGAAAAATTTTTATCTAAAGAATATTTAAATCCTCTTCAGTATTCGGGGCCACCAGCCGAGAGAGAAAAGTAAAGAAAATAATGTTGAATCCATTTAATTTTTTTTTTTTTTTTTTTTTTTTGTAACTCTGATGTAAATAACACACACACACACACACACACAAAATGAAAAGATTTTTAAAGAGAAAATGTTTTTTTTAATAAATTTTAGATTACGTTCTAAAGTATGTGATTATAATCTCATCGTAGCATCGTATGATATAGTTAGAAACGATATAGAATTTTTTAGAAGCATTAATTGGAATTATTGCATATTAGATGAGGGTCACATAATTAAAAATGGTAAAACTAAGGTATTCCCCCCTTTTTTTTCTTTTTTTTCTTTTTTTTTTAATTTTGACGCTCCTGTAAAAAGTTTAAAAAATTATTTCGAGCGTACAAATTTTTTTTCCAGGCTTCCAAAGCTATAAAAAGTCTAATAGCAAATCATAGATTAATTTTATCCGGAACTCCCATTCAAAATAACGTTCTGGAATTGTGGTCCCTTTTTGATTTTTTAATGCCTGGTTTACTGAGTACGGAGAAACAATTTAATGCAAAGTACAGTCGTCCGATACTAGCCAGTTGGGATCCTAAAAGTTCTCCCAAAGAACAAGAAGCAGGTAAGTTAATTTTTATAATAAATAAACTAAAGTTTGTGTCTTATAGATTTTTTTTTTTTTTTTTTTTTTTTTCTCCAGGGGTTATCGCCATGGAAACTTTACACCGTCAAGTTTTACCATTTTTGCTTCGTCGAATGAAAGAAGATGTTTTAAAAGATTTACCACCGAAAATTACTCAAGATTACATTTGCGAATTATCTCAATTGCAAGAGCAATTATACGAAGACTTTTCCAGGTCTCAGGCTCATCAATCCTTGCAAGATTCTCTTTCATTACCGTCTCATGCAAATACTCATATATTTCAAGTAAATCAAGTCTTTAAATTTTTATTTTTGCGAAAAAAAAAAAAGTTTAACGAATCGATTTGTTTTTTTTCAGGCTCTTCGGTACCTACAAAACGTCTGTAATCATCCCAAGCTTGTTTTAACTCCACAACATCCAGAATATCAGAAAATTATGACGTTACTAAATCAACAGGGGACTTCGATGGACGATATTCAACACGCTTGCAAATTACCCGCTTTAAAGTATTTTTAACTTATTATCATTATTATTATTCTTTTTTTAACGGGGTCGTGAATTAATATTTAAAAAAAAAAAATATTTTTTTTTAACACAGGCAACTTTTGTTAGATTGTGGCATAGGCAACGCGGCAGTAGCCAATGATGTCGTTTACATTAATCAACATCGAGCATTAATTTTTTGCCAATTGAAGTCCATGTTGGACATAATAGAATCTGATTTATTGAAAAAACATTTGCCCAACGTATCCTATTTGAGATTGGACGGTAGTATACCTCCTTCTCAACGTCACAGCGTCGTAAATAAATTTAACAGCGATCCGAGTATCGATGTTTTGCTTTTGACCACTCAAGTTGGTGGATTGGGTCTCAATCTGACAGGAGCCGACACCGTACGATTTAAAAAATTATTAAAGATATCGAAAGAAAGAGAGGAAAATTCGAATCAAAAACAAATCGTTCAAATATTATTATTATTATTTTTCAGGTTATTTTCGTCGAACACGATTGGAATCCAATGAAGGATCTTCAAGCCATGGATCGAGCTCATCGTATTGGCCAGAAAAAAGTCGTCAACGTTTACAGGTTAATCACACGAGGAACTCTGGAAGAAAAAATTATGGGTTTGCAAAAATTCAAATTGCTTACCGCTAACACTATAATCTCGGATGAAAATGGAGCCATGGAAACGATGGGAACGGATCAGGTATGAGGTGTCGGTTGGCCTGAAATTTCGGAGAGCATTTCAAAAAGTTTTAGTAAAATTTTAATTTTTAATTTTTTTTTTTTTTTTTTTTTTTATAGCTATTCGATTTATTTACGTTGAAAGATGGAGATGGTAAATGCGGTCCTTCGAAAAATTCGAATTCAAATTCGAAAACTCCAAATTTACCATTGAAGAGTCTTCTCGATAATTTACCCGAACTTTGGGAGCAACAACAATACGAAAAAGAATTCGATTTAACAAATTTTATAGCAAATTTAAATAAATAAATAATTTTTTAAATTAAAAATCGATAACATTTTCCACGTGTCCTATCGTGGGTGTAACCGTTAAATTGATTTTACTTTTTAAAAAAAAAAAAAATGTTATTCGTCGTTATATAGAGATTCAGTTTTTATCGTTTTGTAACGGTTAAATATGAAAATTTAAAAAAAAAATATAAAATTAATGAAGATTTTTGTAATAGCTAAAAAAAAAAGAAAATTCATAATAAATTTGTGTTTGTTTTTGTACTGATAAAATGAATTGTTTTTTTTTTTTTTTCCCTCCATTACTTAAACCTGAATTAATTTTATAATAAATTATTTTTGTTTTGTAAATTTTTAAAATTTTTGGGTGATTAATTTTGTCCTGAAAGCAAATTAACGGTAAAAATGAACCTGGATTATGTTAAAAGTGAATTATTTGCTTTTAAATTTGTTTGATTTTCAATTTAAAAAAATTATTTATTAACTTTACTAAAAATTATTTCATTAGCCCCTTTTATTATTTATTTATTTTTCACATCAATTAATAATTTGGAATTTTTTGTTATTATTGGAAAAATATATTTTGATAAAATGTAAAAATGAAATTTAGAAAAAAAAAAAAAAATCTGCGTCTTAAATTATATTATTATTATTGGGATTATTATTATTAGAAAAAAAACTGAATTTTTTACCCTGTTGAATCAGGTATTACACGTTACACCCATTTACAAAAAAAGAAAAATTTTTTTAATAATAATTACATTTAAGCAAAAAAAAAAAAAAAAAAAAAAGGGAAAATTTATTCTGGCACATCCGGTAACTTGCATTTCAATTTAAGTTCATTCCAATTTGTTTTTATATTATTAACCAAGCGACTACGATAACGAAAAACAGTCCTATCTCTTATGCTTGCCGTTTTAACACAATCATTTCCACCAAATTCACATATTCTGTAATGATGTAATATGGCCGAATCGGCAGGTACGTTAATCGTACCGTGTCCAGGTAGGAATTCCCATACGAAATGATTTCCGGCCTCAATGACAAATTCCGGTCGACATATGTATTTTGAACGTTGTTTATGAGGATGAAGTTTTGCTTTTCTTTTTGTTTTTTTCATCGTTATGAGTTTAGAATCTAAATTTTTTGATATTTTTGTCAATGGATCATCATCCCACTGTAGGTAAAAAAAGGCGTTTTGAAATGAATATGAACCGGGATTTTTCAAACGAATCCTTCTGCTTATCCACCTGCAAGGTTTATTTAATTATTATTAAGCAATGATAAAAATTTTCGTATGGCAATTTTATCATATTCTACCGTAAAAGATCCAATATGGAGTCGTTATATCTTGGAATTATAAATTCATCTAAATCAACCATGGCTACGTGGGAATATTTGTACATTCCTCGATATAAGCAGTCGTTTAAAGCAGCAAAAAGCCCCTCGGTTCTTATTTCTTTTTGGGATTTCATATTTAACTGCCAGGGAAGCATAGTCACAATACCTTTTTCCTGTAAATTTATTAAAATTTGAGATAACCGTAATGAAGCAAAAAAAAAAAAAATTTGATGTCATTTTTTACCATGTAATAATTCAATATACAATTAACACTGGGTCCAATTGTATGATTGTACATTGTGATATGTTCAACACCTAAAATCCTATACATTTCTAAAAATTCTAACATTTGCAACGCCTAAAATTTAAAAAAGAAAAATGTTTTCATACAGAATTACAAATAATTAAATTTTTGATGAGAAAAATTTTAAATTCCCTACTTTATCATAAAAATAATGTAAAGGTTTCACACAAACGGCTAAAGTTTCTTGATTTGATTTTGTTTTATTGGCAACAAATTGAAAATCTTTATCTAAATTTTTAACGATCAGGTGATTAGAAGGGGGATGACGAAGTCTGGATACAATAGATATCGAAGATGGCGTCGTTAAATTTCTCCTAAGGGGACAAATAACAAAGCAAGCACTGTATTTCAAATTCCAATTTTCTCGTATCATCTAAAATAAAATCATTTTGCAAAAACTTTTTTTTGTTTTTTTTTTTTTTTTCAAATATAATTTATAAAATTAATATTAATATTCACTTACCTTGAACTGTGCTGGAATGGAGAATGATGTAAATTGTGTTTTATTTCCAGTTGTAAGGGGATACCAAAATCTACACCATACTTTATCAGGACCCCTTGTTTTTGTAGCTCCAATTACTCTCACTGTGCGCCCCTTTCTCTTATCGTAATATGCTGAATACACATAAAATTTTGACCTGTAAACAAAAAAAAAAAAAAATAATTAGTGGGAAAATTTTAATGGATGATTTTTTCTTCAAAAATGTCTACCTCGTTCCAGAAACGGTTTGCCATTCGCCATCTTTAGCAGTCTGATTTTCTCTTAATGTTGGAAGCCTATCTTCAGAATTACTCAAATACTGATTATTTAATTTATCATTATATTTTCTTATTGGTTCACGCCTTAAAAAAGCAACTATGTTTGAATCGATTTGACGATTGTGATATAAAATATAATCTTCACCCTGATATATAAATATAAACATTATTACATGTCCTACAATTTTTTCTCTTTTTTTTTTTTTGATAAAATTTTGCTTACATCATCATAATCCGATCTGTCACCATATTTACCACTTTCTCCATATCCACTTTTTCTCACGCTCAATCCCTGATTCCTTCCTTTTTCATCAATAAGCAAAACTTCGGTTAAAACAATTATACCGAAAACGGCAAAAAACATGACGACGAAAAAGAAACTCAGGTTGGCTCTTTCTTTATTGAGCCTGGATTTTGCCAATTGTTTACGAAATAATCCATTTCCTACTCGTGTCCTAAACATCCTTTTTCCTTTTTTCCCTTAGTCATAATCACCGTTTAAAATACTTTTTGATAAGTTCTCTTAACTTCACAACAAACTATACTAATTCATAATTAAAAAATTGTACGCCTAAAAAAAAAAAAAATAATAATAATGATTTAATAAATAACAGAAATAAATACACGAACTTAATTGAATATTATTTAAACTGATAAATATCAAAAAAAAAAAAAAAAAATCAGGGAAAAAAATTTCTTTAATGACTTACATACCTGACAGTGAATTCATTTTACGTAACAGCCATTTTCGATTGTGAATATATTATTTATTAACGAGTATCGAAATAAATTTTATACGAAAACCTTTTTATTGAGAAACCTCATATAAAAAATGTCGTCGGATTTTATTCAGAAAAATAAATTTTAGTTGCACCCTACAGGGTAGTTCGACTTTAAAGATGTTTTTTTTTTTTTTTTCAACATGCGCAGTTTACCTCGTATATTTTCCAGTCATTAAGAAAACTTTTGAACCATTTCATCCTTTGTTTTATAATAAAAATCTATTTAAAAAATAACAATAATAATAATAATAATAATAATAATTGTCTGTAAGATAATAAATAATTAAAATCAGAATTTGTATTATTATTTTTTTCTTATGTAAAATTTACAATACAGGAGATAAAAAAAAAAGAGATCTGAAAAAATCTTTAAATTTACTGTTTAAATTTTAATATTAAATAAGTGTGTTTGTTGTTTTCTCTTTTCTATTATTTTAAAAGATAGTTAAATAAATAAGTTTAAAAGTTATTAATTTATTAAAAAGTTTTGTTTAAACTGTTTAAAAAAAAAAAAAA
This sequence comes from Pediculus humanus corporis, assembly GCF_000006295.1. Classification (NCBI taxonomy): domain Eukaryota; kingdom Metazoa; phylum Arthropoda; class Insecta; order Psocodea; family Pediculidae; genus Pediculus; species Pediculus humanus. The sequence continues at coordinate 58,479 of NW_002987761.1, read as the reverse complement.
TTATAATTGGATTTAAAATTTTGTATAATTGTATAAATGGAAACACTATAAATATAAAGTTATATTACAAAACATACTTACTAAACTTTGTAGTATTATTATTATTATTTTTATTATATTTAAATTTGTGAAATGAAGAAGAACCCAATCCATAGTAATCAATTTAATAAATGCTATAAATAAAATATTAAAATAATAATTATTTTAACATATAATATCTAATTATTATATGTCTTGAAAAAATAATTTATTATAATGCATTTAAAAGTTCAATTAGTTTTTAATGCTAATAATAATATTACCTTAACTATAAAAATTAGGTTTTATTTAATTCTTGATGAACAGTTAATAATTAAAATAAATTAAAAATTTAGTTTTAATAAAACTAATAATTTTTTTTTTCAACAATTATTTTATTTAAATTTGGCTCAATTAGTAATATTTTTTTTTTTTAAGTTGGCAACTTGTAATAGATTGTCAGTTGAATTACAAAGTGCAATTTCAAACCATGAGAATTGGTAATGAGCAATCATTTTATTTTTATTTTCATTAATTTTTTAATTTTTTTCTTTAAATGATATAAATACTCGATGATTTTCACTGAATTAAACTTAAAGTTATTTTGATTTGCGTTTTCAAAATGTGAATTATGCCATTTTAGTTTTTTTCTGACATGCTACATAAAACATCAAGTCTTTATTTTTGCCAAATTTTGAAAATAAAGAAATACCAATAACATTGAATTAGCCTTAGTCATTGCGTTTTTTTTTTTTTCCTGTTTTAATATTATCGTGTAATACATATATATATGTATTTGTGGGTCTGTGTGCATTTATTTAAAATTGATTTTTAATTTTTCTTAAAACCTAAAATTGAAAAAAAAATTTTTTGCTTTGCCTTATGATGAAAGAAAGTGGGGATTTAATTTAATACAAAAAAAATCATTATTATTATTTTTTGGGATATGAATACCATGTTGTTATTCATTAATATTTGTTTTATGCAATATTTATTATTTATCAATCAATTATTTAGCACATTTGAAGCACAAAAAGTATTCTTTTAAATCCAATTTTTATTAATATTCATTCGGTCAAATCATTTATTTTGAAAATTTTTTTTATGTAAAAGTATTTATTATTAAGTTACTTTTATAAAGTAGTTATTAAATTAATTTTTACTTAAAGATATTAAAATCACAAGGTTTTTTATTTACAATTTTTATAAATTTTTTTTTATACAGTATTATATAAATCTTTAAAATGAGCTTGAAACCAAAACAAATAAATTTTAATGCAACTTGGTCTGTTCTTCAAGAAACTGTTAAAGGTATAATAACCTTAGGAAATGTGCCTAGAGCAACATGGAATGATAGATTTAAGTAAGTAATTTAAACTGCAGTTTTTGAATACTTTGATGCGAATAAGAATCTAATTATTATTAATAATTTAGTGATGTGTATTACTTGTGTGTGGCTTACCCTGAACCTTTGGCCGATCGATTATATCAAGAGACCAAAAATTGTTTAGAAGATCATGTTAAACAATTGCATGAAAAAGTTAAAGCTCAAGGAAACAAAGAAAATACAGGGCTCTTAAAGGCATACTACACAGCATGGATTGAATATAGTCAAGGAATTATATATTTACATAGGCTTTACTCGTAAGTCTCTCAAACTTGCATCTCTTACTATTTATTTATTAGTTTTGTAATTTTTTTTGTTGGATTGTGCTCTTTAGTTATTTAAATCAGCAGCATATTAAAACTCAAAAGCTTTCTGAAGCAGACATCACCTATGGTGCATATACACCTGACCCTACAGAACAATTGGAAATAGGCGAATTAGGAATGGAAATTTGGAAAGAATTTATGATAGAACCTCTAAGGGAAGATCTCATTAGATTATTATTAGAAGTCATTGAAAATGATAGAAAAGGAATAACTAGCATTAATTCTTCAGATATTGCAAAAGTTATTATTCAAAGTTTTGTCCAAGTTCAAAAAGACAATAAAAATCCCAGTGCTGAAGTTTATAAAGTAAATAAAGGACTCATTTTTTTTTTTTTTTTTTTTTAAATATCATTACTTTGAAATTGATTTTTGTTAAATTTTTTTTGGTAGTATTATGAAGAAGTGTTTGAAGTACCTTTTTTAAAAGCAACTGGTCAATTTTATAAAATAGAAGCAGCAAAACTATTACAAGAATGTAGCATATCTGAATATTTAGAAAAGGTTCAACAAAAACTTCACGAGGAAGCTCGTAGAGTTACTATGTTTGTGCATCCTACGTGAGTTATTTTAATTAACAATAAGATAAAAAAAAACCTGTAAATTTTAATGCAAGTCATGGAACCTTTTTTTAATGGAAAAATACTGTTGGATTTTTTTAAATTTATTTATTTTTTTAAGATCTTATGAAAAAGTTCAAGCAAAGTGCGAAACTCATTTTGTGGTCGATCACATCAATGTCTTACACTCAGAATGTGTGAACATGGTCAGAGAAGAAAGAAAGCAAGATTTAAAAAATATTTATTTACTTTTAAAATCAGTAGCCAATTGTTTACCATTTTTAATTGAACAATTTTTGCAACATGTGAAAAGTCAAGGTTTTAATGCAATTAACAATTTACAGGGAGATAATGTGAGTTTCTTTTTTTTTCTCGATATTTGAATTTTAACAAAAACGGTCATGTTCTTATGCCCTCCCCCCCCTTTTTTTTTTTTTTTTTTAAAGGTACATTGTCAGTTTGTTGAAAATATGTTGAATGTTCACAAAAAATACAGAGATTTAATTGAAGAATTGTTTTGTAATGATTTACTTATGGTTGGTGCTCTTGATAAAGCATGCAATCAAGTCATAAATCATAAAT